>NW_006408957.1:587692-606979 GCF_000296735.1 Chrysochloris asiatica
GGAGGGAGACCCGCAGGGAGGGAGACCCCGCAGGGAGGGAGACCCACAGGGAGGGAGACCCACATGGAGGTCCTTCGCAGGATGGGGAAGGGGGCGCTGAGGAACTGCCACCACCTCCCCAGGAAGTCTTGCTTTTGGGGGGTGGTCTTGGAAGACCTTTCTGTGGTCACAACCCATTCTCAACGTCTGAGTGTGGGGCACAAACGCCCTAAACGCCCTAAACGCCCTGGGGCTTCATGTGGAGACTTAGTCCAGGGACGGGGCGTGGGAGGGTCCGAGACAGGAGGGATGGTGCTCCGGGCTGAGACTTGGAGAGGGGGACAGAGTCCTTCCGTTAATGTCTGAGGGCCCACACCTGGGGGGGACCTTGTGGGTCCTCGCGTTGTCCCTCATGGGGAATGTTTTACTTCCTAGAGTTCTTGAGAGTTTGTGTCGGAACAATTTTCATGAAGAATCCAAACGTTCGTGGGATTTAACGTCTGCTTTTGCGCAGCTCTTCCCCACTGAGCCTCCATTACGGTGCGGGAGCCGCCGGACGTGCAGAACCTGAGCTGTTGCTACCGCCCACTCCAGGTGTTGAGGGACCCAAACCGCGGGTCCTGACTCGGGACTTCCTCGGCCCCACCCCCTGACCCGTCTGGCCACGCCCCTCACTACTATAAAATGCGCGCGCTTAGCCTCTGGGAGATCAATTTCCAGATCCCGCAGCTCCGGCACCCATTTATTCGGGACCCCAGACTCGCGCGGATAAACAGCGGGGAACTAAACCTTCCGTCGGAGCTCCTGGTTACCGGGGTGAGGGCGCCAGGGAACCGAGAGACAGGCGATAGACTGACCGGAGTTGAGAGATCTGGAGGTTGGGGTCGGGGAGGCCAGCACGGGGTGCTGTGGGGTAGGTACGGGGTGAGGATCTGGGGGCCAAGGTCTGGCTGTTGATATGGAGGGGCGATGCTAAGAACCGAGTGCGGATGGGACGAAGGCGGGACGCTCCGCCCCGACTTTAAGTTTCGTTTTCCTGCGACCCATCGGTTTTTCTGGCGTCTCCAGCCCGCCCGCGTCCTGCACTTGGCTATCCCCGTCTGGTCTCCACAGGGTCTGGCTAGCGATCACCGCCCAAGCCTGAAGGCTGGCTCTACCCCTGTGATTTCGTTACCACTCGTCCTATTGCTGGGAAATCCATACCTGGCAGCAACGTGTGTGACCACAAACTCGCAACCCACATCTTTCACCACTCCACCTGACACCTGAGACACAGCTGTGGTCACAACTCGACCACTGGTTTCACCTGCACCTGTGACCAAAGCCCCTCACGCCGACCTGTTTCGATCCCTGTCCCTGCAGAGGCAGTGATGACTTCGGCGTCTGACAGGTGAGAACGTGACGAGCTTTGGTTGCGCAACGCGCAGGCGGTCATGCGCAGCCCTGACTCCTGGCCGCTCCGCCCGCCCACAGGGGGACCCCGCGTTTGCTGTTCGCAGAGTGGCTTCTTTGCCAGGTTAGCCGCGGTAACGATGGGCTGCGGTGGCTGGATGAGGACCACACGCACTTCCGCGTCCCCTGGAAGCACTTTGGGCGTAAGGACCTGGACGAGGCCGATGCACAGATCTTCAAGGTAGGCTCCCGGGACACGGGGTGGGGGTGGGAGGCCGGTTGGGGAGGATGGCCCGGAGCCCTGTGGGCTCTGCCCGCTGGGGCCCACGCTGTCGTCCTCCTTTTCAGGCGTGGGCAGTGGCCCGTGGCAGGTGGCCGGCCAGCAGCTGTGCGGGTGCGCAGCTGACCCCAGAGGCTCAGGAGCGCGCTGGCTGGAAAACCAACTTCCGCTGCGCCCTGAACAGCACGCGGCTCTTCGTGATGGTAAAGGACAACTCCGGAGACCCCGTGGACCCGCACAAGGTCTATGCCCTCAGCTCTGCGCTGGGATCGGGAGGTGAGAGCGCCACGTGGGGAAGACTGAGGGCTGACACCGGCGAGGCAGGGAGGTCCAAGCAGGTCACAGAGAAGGCAGAGGGCAAACTGGGTCCGATCTGGTTTTAGAAATTGAATGCGAGAATCCCTCCCTCGGAGTCCTGGTGTGGGGCTATAAGATAAGCACTAGATTGCTAGCCAAAAGGTTGGCAGTTCAAACCCACCATCCACTTTAGGAACCCTATACGGGGTCCCTGAGCCCGAACTTAACGACAGGGGCTCTTTCGCCCTCCCTAAAGCGGCTCCCGTAGCTGATGGAGGATCGTGGAAGGAAAGCTGGTTGTGGGGGGGTGGGGACACATTTGAACCAGTGACCCAGAGGGCACACCTGCAGACTCACACCCAGTTCACTCTCTATGCCAGAGCCCCTCCCCCAAGGCCCAAGCAGTGACAGAAAGCAAGAGGCCCTCCCAAATGGATGGCCCATGAAGGTAAGGTACCCTCACCGACTTCACTTCTCCTGTATTGGGCACCACCTCCCTCCAAGCTGGGGGGCTTATGCTGGCCCTGTCTTCTCTGCAGCACAATCCCCCCATGCCATTCCCGGGAGAGGCTGGTGAGCAGCTCCAGCCAGTGCTACAGTGGGCAGGAGCAGCCGGGCAGAGCCCTCTTCCCACCCCAGCTGATGGCACCAGGGAACTCTTGGACCAGGCTGTGCAGCAGAGTCACCTTGGGGACCATCTTCTGGAAGCTATGTGGAGGGTGGAGCCAGCCCCCCAGCAGCCTCTTGGTGAGGGGCAGGGGTCACCACCACATTGATCCAAGGGTGGACAAGGGGGAGGGGGTACTGCCCTGCGGGATTCTTCAGGGTGATGGGGCAGGCCCAGGGGTACAGGAATCCTCAATGGGCAAAGACAGTGTCCCCACCATCTCTTTTTAGGACCAGTGCCTTGTGCCCCATCACAGCACTCCACCCCACACCAGACCCCAAAGACAGGTGACAGGTGGGAACAGTGGAGAAGAGCTGGGCTGGAGCCCCAGCTGACGGCTCATGACTACTCTTCTGCAGACACCTGCCAGATCCCAGTCCTGGAGTCCCAGTACGAGCAGCGGCCTCCCACCGAGCCCTCTCCCCTTACCTGGGGCCCACTGGCAGGTGAGCAGCCAGGGTGGGGACCGGACCCTCCCCCATCTCAGCTGCTCATTGGTTCCATCTGCGCAGAGCCCGGCCTGACCGTCTTGGAGCTGACCATCCTATACAAGGGCCGCCCGGTGCTGTACAAAGTGGTGGACCACTCCAGCTGTTTGCTCCTCTATGGCCCCCCAGGCCCCGCTGCCAAGGCCTCGAATGCCCAGCTCGTGGCCTTCCCCAGTCCCGCTGAGCTTCCAGACCAGAAGCAGCTGCTCTACACCGAGGAGTTGCTACAGCATGTGGGCCCGGGATTGCAGCTGGAGCTGCAGGCAGGCAGCCTGTGGGCACAGCGTCTGGGCAAGTGCCAGGTGTACTGGGAAGTGGGCGGCCCTCTGGGCTCCGGCAGCCCCTCCACCCCTGCCAGGCTGCTGCCTCGGAACACCAACACTCAAATTTTTGACTTTGGAGTCTTCTTCAGGGGTCAGTGGTTCAGCTGCCCTGGGGGCTGTCCCGGGAGTGCTCCCCACCTGCCTGCTCACTGGAGCCCTTGCCCCTAGAGCTGCTAGAGTTCCGGGATCGGCGGCGACAGACCTCCCCACGCTATACCATCTACCTGGCCTTCGGGCAGGACCTGTCTGCTGGGAGGCCCAAGGAGAAGAGCCTAATCCTGGTGAAGGTGAGGCTTGTGCCCTGGTGCCTGTCATGCTGTCCCAGACCCAGGTGACTGTCCCCTCTCCTCCCGCAGCTGGAGCCCTGGCTCTGCAGGGCCTACCACGAGGGGGTGCAACTCCAGGGCGCTTCCTCCCTGGACAGCGGCAGCCTGGGCCTCTGCTTGTCCAACTCCAACAGCCTCTACGACGACATCGACCGCTTTCTCATGGAGTTGGAGCAGCCTGCCTAGGCTGTACCTCAGCCCCCCAACTGAATAAAAAACAACCCAAGAGTCTGTGGTGGTGTTCTCCCTCTGCCTGAGGGCTCGGGTCTGCGCTGAGGGAAGCAGGCACACCTCAGCCACTGGCCTGCCCGCCTTTTCCTCTCAGCTTCACAATGAAGAAACTAAAGCCACAGGTTCTTTAGAGCCGACAAACTCTACTCAAACAAATCACAAAGCATTCTTGAGGCAGGAGATGACCAAGAGGAGACATGGGGTGGGGGAGGGCAGTGTCCCTGGGATGGGGGCACACACCTGCTGCTCAGCCCAGGGGCCTGCCAACGTGCTCTGTGCACGGCAGCTGTCCAATGAAAATGAATTCCAATAGTGCAACATCATAGCAACAAAGAAAATTCCTAACAAGAAACCCACGGACCCCAAGTACCTGTGGCTGCTGGCCGACTATACTGCAGGGAGTCAGGGAGCCGTCGCTCGGTTTAGCAAGACCCCCTCCCCCAAATTACCCAAGGCCCCGCCTTTGAAGTACTGAGTCAAGCAGGAAGTTTCTAAAGATAATCCATTTTTGATAAATTAGAACACAATGAAAACAGTGTATCTCTAGAATATACATAGAAAAAGTCCAGTTTAAACCGAGCAAGTGCTCAGACCACGTGATCACAGGGAACCCTGAAAACGGCAGCCGGTTCCTCCGCAGGAGCCCCAGGGAACTGCGTGCGCAGCCTCAGCCCTCCACCTCCTGGGGCGGCAGGCCCTCCTCTGGCTCCGCCTTCTTGTGTCTGCGCATGTGCCTGTACTTCTCCACATAGGCTTTCACCAAGTTGGCCACCTTCATGGGGTTGATCTCTCCGCTTTTGCTGTGGCAGATCTAGGGGAAGAGGGACCGCCACAGTCTGGTCACTGTAACCGAACCCCGGCCCTGGTGTGCACCCAACATCTCCAAGGTCCTCTCGGGTTCTGAGTCTGCACTGCATCCGCTTTTCACACCGTCCCCCTCACCCGTAACTCAGCCCGCCAGGCCCCCTCCTGCAACCTGGATTCCCGGAAGCTCTGGTCCAGACACCCAGAGCGGGCCCGGGAGCCCCTCACCTTCTGCACGGCCTTGCGCAGGATGTCCTTGTACTCCTCCTTGGTGATCTCCCTCTTCTGGTAGAAAGGCTTGATGGCCAGCTTGACCTCCTCCACAGCCCGTTCCTGCATATGCAGCTTCTTCAGGTACTAGGGAGCAAGGATGCATGAGATGGCCGGCGCTGTCTGGGACACCTTGTCAGACCTGGTCCCTCCAAACGGAGCCAGAGGCAAGGCTAGCATGGGCGGGACTCACCTCCTCAGTCTTGGCCTTCTCCCCGGCAGGCTTGGGGACAGCATTCTTGTCCTCCACATCACTGGTTGTGGGGGCTGGGACAGCTGGCTCCAAGGTTGTGGTCAGGGCTGTTGGCACAGGGGCTAGGCCCTGCGCTGCCCCTGCACAGCCTCCCAGGGGTAGACTGCCCTGCAGGAGGAACTGGCTGACGGGCTGGCTGCCCGGTGCATAGGAAGGGCCGCTCGAGGGTGGGGCCAGGGCCACAGGCAGAGCGAGGCTGTAAACCTGTCAAGAGAGCACCCGACTGAGTTCCGCGGGGGCCCAGCTCCACACTGTCCCAGGCCTCTCCAAAAGCAATCGGGTTTGGCAGCACGACAGGTGACCCACCTGAGAAGCATCGAAATCAGGGAACACTGGCTCCGGGAGGCCCTGGATGGGAGGCAGCGGCTCGGAGAAGGCAGGCACCTGACAGAATGCTGCTGTGGGGCCCGAGACTTCCATGTCCCAGGCTGGATCTCCAGGCTTCTGCGGCCATTGAAGTGGTGGTCCTGAAGCAGAGGGGATGAGCTGAGTGCTCCACTGGGACCCCTGATGACAAAGTCTGGCCAGCACAGGCCAAAGGCAGCGCCCAGGCCCACCCACAAGAAGAAATCAATTCTCAGCTTCCTCCAGAGGGAGCGCTGGGGGCCCCGTGGGCAGGGAGGCAGGACTCACCCTGCACCTGATTCTCGGTTGGGCCATTGCCCTCTTCCTCCTGAAGGTTCCAGGTGACCCTCTTCACTGAAGCCTTCGAGCGCAGCAGAGGTGTCTGGGGGGTGGCTTCCTCGGGTTTGGCTCCTTCCCCCGCCCATGGCTCTCCCTCCCTTCCAGGGAGCAGCATGCCAACAGCCCCACTCCCCCCAGCCACTTCCTGCCCAAAGACGATGCTCTCAGAGGGGCCCACTGCAGACGGTGGGGGCTGGGGCTCGTTATCATTGTGAATCAAGGACACCTCTCTATAGATGGCAGCCAGAGACTGATGCGTGTCCAAGCCTGCGCCGCCACCTTCAACGGGGAGGGGCAGGGAGGGGCGTGGCGGGGAAGGGATGGGGCGTGGCGTGGGAGGGGCCGGCGTGGGAGGGATGCGCTCCGGGGAGGAGTCAGAGCTGCTCTCAGGGGAGGGTGGGGAGCTCATGTCGTCCAGCTGGAAGACAAGCTCGCTGAAGTCCTCGAAGAGGTGATCTGCCTCCACTGAGTCCCCATAGTCCAGGTCATCAGGTGCGCTCCCACTTGGCACCTCAGGCACAGGGGGCGCTTCAGTGGGGGCCTCGTCTACCTCCGCCGCAGGTACCTCAGGCAAGGCCACAGCCGGCACCTCGTCCTGTGGCAGGGCAGGTGGCCTGACAATGGAACCTCGGTCCATCCCAGGTACATCCTGTGCAGGGGTTGGGGATGCCTCCTTAGCAGGCTTCCTGTCTGGGGAGCGGGAGCGGGAGCGGGAGCGGGAACGGGGCTGCCTCTCTCGAGAACGGGGCCGCCGCTGCTCCCGGGCACGATGCTCTGTGCTGGACGACCGGACCCTCCATTTGCTCCTCTCCCTCGAGCGCCGCCGCCCCCGTGGCCGGAAGGCAGCCTCCTTTCGGTCAGCCCGCTCACGACTCCGCTCTCGCCGACGCCTGTGCCTCCGTGGGCGCTCTTCGCTGCTGCCTGGGGAGCCCTCGCGCCCGCGGGACCTGGACGCCGAGCGCCGTGCCCTCTTCTTCCGGGCCTCGTGATACTCGTGGGGAGAGCTGCCCGGGGTCGCCGAGCGGGACCTCCTCCGGGTGCGGCCCCAGGAGCCTCGCTTTCTCTCCCGGCCCTTGGCCTTCTTTCTCTTGGCCCTGTCGTGGCTGCTGGAGCCCTCCTCACTGGAGGAGCGCCGGGCCCTGGCCTTGGGCCGGGACTTCCTGGCAAGGGACTCGCCAGCGGATGGCGAGGCCGAGCGTGAGCTCCTCTCCAGGGAGCGGGATCCCGAACGGCTGCGAGACCGTGTCCTCTTGGGCTCCTTGGTGGTGGTCTTTTCCCTCCTGGCCTCCTTCTGGCCGCAGGAGCTGGTGTCCGAGCGGGCGGGGGACGGGGATGGCGAACGCAGCTCCACGACACGGAGAGTGGTGGACGGCGGCGTGTCCGGGCTGGGTGGGGCGTCTGGGCCCACAACCGTCACACAGGTGACAGTACGTGCCTCCCGGTCGAAGAAGGCGCTACGTCTGGGCACCTCCTCGTCCTCTGGGGACACCTCCAGCTCCAGGTCGGAGGCCGGCCCATCCCCTGCTCCGTCCCGGAGGCGGGAGGCTTCCGGCCCCGCCCTGAAGGCTGCCTGCACAGTGTAGGATGTGACGCAGCGCACCGTCTGGCAGGCAGGAGCCTTGGGGCTGTGGATGGAGATGGTCCGGGTGATCTCGGAGGGCAGCAGGCCAGAGCCCAGAGTGTCCGGGCTGCTGCTAGGGGAGCTGGAGTCAGAGCCTGTGGGGTCAAACGGGTCGTAGATCTCGCTCTTGAGCTGCTTGGGCTTTTTGAGGGAGAAGAGGGGTGAGGGATTCTCTTTCCTCTGCACCTTGTTGTCCACCGGCCGGAAGGTATTACAGAAACCTGGGCCAGGGAGCCGGCTGGAGTGGGCCGTGTTCCCTGGAATATTAATCCGAAAGCTCTCAAAGGTTGACCCCAGGCCCTTCCCCCTTGCCGTTCCGATAGGTGCCAGACTGCCGTGGGAACTGGGGGCTGTGGGTTGTGGCCTCGCCGGGGCTGTGGCCGGCTCCTGCGGAGCTTGGCTGCTGGGCTCACCCTCCGCCCGCGCCCCACGGCCTGGCTGTGCAGGCCCCTCCCTGCCCGTCAGCCGGCTGATACAGGAGCTGGGGATCTGCACATTCTGCCCACGGGCTGGTGCCATGTCCACGTGGCCACTGCCACCGCCACCCTCTCGTTTGATCTTTGGTATTCGGGGTAGCTCAGAGATCTCCCTTCTTCTGGGCGTGGGCTTCAGGGGATGCCCCAGCGCTAGACGTCTGGGTGCTGAGTCCGAGTCACCATTGGAGATTTTCGGGGACGTGGAACTCAGAGGTAATATTCGCTTTCTGTCTCCGTTAAACCGGGGCTGGCTGCCTCTGTGTGAGGAGCTACGTGTGCTGCTGGTCAAGCTCTGGACGGTCCTGGCCTGTGGGACCACAGAGGAGCCTAGCCGTATAGCAGGTCTCGGCACCTGTGCGGGCAGCCAGGAGGCCGGGCCTGGGCTCATCAGGGCTGGGGCAGGCCTGTTTCCAGTGAAGCCTCCTGTTCCGCTTCCGGAGGGTAGTGCTGCGGGCTGCTGGTCATCAGACCTGCAGTCCCCAGCCCCAGTGGACATGCTGAGGGGGTTCCGCTGAAAAGCGACAGGCGCTGAAATGAGACAGATGGCACTTGAGGGAGGTTGCTAACCTTTGCAGGGATCAGAAAGGGGTCAAGCTGAGGGGGCATTGCAGGTGGGTCCTGTCCCCCTTCCCCCTCTACAGCTGGAGATGCCCCTTAAGCCTCAATGTCTGCCAAAACCACAAAATACGGCTGCAGAGACACGCCGAGGGCACGCTGTGGCCAGTAAGCATGGTCTGTCTAGGAGTTAGAGGACACTATGAGCATCTCCCTGTAGCCTCTGGAACGCCATGGCGGGACGGCACTTCCCTGGGATCTCACCTGCCCTCTTGGCACTGAGGGAGCCGTCGCGGTGGATGACGACGTCGGCGCTGCTCATCAGCAGGAGGCTCTGGCTACACAGGATGCTGCCCAGCAGGTCAGGGACAGGGGCTGTCTCCACTGGGGGGTCTGGGGGGGCGGCGGCGGCGGCAGCAGCAACACCCCTCCTGCGCAGAGACAAGAGTGGGCCTGCCATCACAGCGCTCGAGAGCAGGAACGCCAGCCCCCAGGCTGAGCGGGGATGGAGGGCCGCAGGGCAGGTGAAGGGACCACCATATCCGATGGCCTAAGCCACTGCTGCCCACTCTGCAGCTTCCTTCTAGACTTCCTTGTGAGAAATCAGACACAAGGAAAGACATGGCTGAGGGGCAACCCTCGTACATGCTCAGGGCAGACACTTCCTCCTTCTTAGGAGAGCCCAGACAACTCCTGTCTGGTGGGGGCTCAGTGCTCCTAAGCGCCCAGACTTAGGACGGCTGCATCCACTTCCTCATTCCCAGGGCTGGGTGCGTGAGAACCAGGAAGACTGGGTCACCATAGACCTCTGTCAAAGCCAAGGGCGGACATTCCCGAGGAGCCCTGCCCCCCGACGTACCTGGAGAGCGTCATGGAGACAGGCCTGGCCACAGGCTGGTGTGACTGCAGTGCCGACCGCGACAGAACTCTCCTCTTGGCACTCAGAGGGGAAGCCGGGTTTGTAGCGAGCTCATCACTGCTGAAGGGGACAAGCCAAAGGGAGGAGTCACGCTTGAGCATCTAGATCACGGGGTGCTGCTCTGGCTCTTGGACACTGGCACCCAGAGCCCATGCTGCGCACATCAATGGAGCACCTGAGGCCACTCCAGGAAGAGCCAGGACACTCACCTGTCAAAGGGGTCCAGCTCGTGAGGGTCTCCAAACAGGGACAGAGGTGCAACTCCAATGTCTGCTCGCATCAGCTCCAATGAGGGGTCAGTGGGCTTGTACACAGATGGGAAGGAGGCGCCGAGAGCAGGCTTCCGGAGGCCCAGTGTCCTGGCGATGCGGACACGTGTGGTGACCTCGTGTCTGACCTGAACGACAGTGAGCAGGAACTTTAGCCATGAAAAGTCACCAAGTTCTGTGACGCCAGTTACGGTACTAACCAACGCCGGGCCAAGGACTTCCCACATCCTAGTCCCGAAGCTTTAGAGGTTTCCATGAACCCCTAGTCTAAGAGGCCCAAACCCTTATGACCCGCCAAAGAGTAGATTCAGCTGAAACAATCCATAAGCAGCATTTTATTTCCATAAACCCTCAGAATGCGGGAAGCGAGAAATGTGAGTTGGGACCGAGTGACAGTTGTCTTTTTAAAAGCCCCTGAGAACATGTTGATTCCCTGCCGTGCCTGTCCTCATTCCGTGCTGTGAGATGCTCCTGGAATGGGAGCAGTGAGGAGACCGGGCCCCGGCTCCACATACCTTCAGCCTTTTCCCTTTCCTTTTCTTCACGCGTCTCTTAGACCGTGTTCTCCCAGAGGATTTGGACGGGGCTTTCTTTCTTCCCAGCACTTTCTTCCGTCTTCCTAAAGAGGGCATGGAGAAGGGACGAGGGTCATGTGCTCACCCCTCCGGTAGACTTGGGGCCTCACTCCAGCACTGAGCTCTGAACACTCGGTTTTGTAGATTTCACATTTGGAACCACAAAATATTTTACAAAATTATGAAGCAAATTGTATTAAGAAAACCAACCCTAACCATCCAAAGTGTGACCCTAACTCTGTGTCTGAGTGGTGGGGTATCCAAGAGACTTTAGAGCAAACAGTTTCGATCCTTAAAAGTTAAAACATGAAACAGAACCACCAGAGGCTGTGTGGGCTGGCGCTGGCGGAGGCACCCCCGTGCCCCAGCCCTACGGATCCTCCGCTAGGACGGAAGAGCTCAGGCCGCCCGCTGCCACCCACTGCTGCGCGCCAATTCCTGACGACCACCTGAAGGTAGGAAGGGAGGGGCAGCCGCAGGCTTTCTCACCGCTCTGAGGAAACTGCAAGGAGAGAAACCTTTCAGCCAACCAACAGGACAACGGCGGGCCACTCTGACTGCACAGGAGGCCACTGAAGAGCGACATGCAGCCTGAAGGACCCCCACTTGGAATGTACCATGAACGACAGGCATGACCCGAAGCAGCAGGCCAGCATAGGAAGGAGTGTGTCTGGGTCACGACTCAAACCATTGTAAACCTTGATCAGAGCCCTAAGGAGCCTGCTAACAGTGTGCACTCAAAGCCCCCAGCCGCTCCGCAGGGGAAATCGGAGGCTGCCCAGTCCTGCATGGCCTTCCAGGGAAAACCAATCACAATGGCATTGCTTTGTATCACATCGATAATGCAATGAAACTGTCATCTCTGAAGGGGTATTTCACACAATATTAAGAAATCAATGCCCACTTTTTAGGTATAAATAACAAAGGTATTGTGGTATGTTTAAAAAACACACAAAACAGGGTCACTATGAGTCACAACAACCCAGGAGGCAGGAGGCAGGAGAAGTTAGCAGCTGGCTAAGTCAGGGAAGTGCAGCATGTCTATACAAAGTGTGAAAACAAAGCACCATAAAACACATGAGGCAAAACCGAGAGAGAGGAACTGTTCCAAGTTCACTTACAGAAACCATGTGATGTCTCTCCTTATGGGACAAAGGAGACGATCCTACATTGCTCTCTGATCAAACTTGTTACCCTTCTGAGTGAGTCACTGTCTGTGGAATAATGGATAGAGCCACGGAGCAACCCTAAGACACAAGCTAGGTAAAGCCATGTCATCCCGAATTCCAACCAGTACGACACTGGGATGTGTCTGCCCGCTTTCATGCTCCTTGGAGAAATGGCTGATTGCGTCAGAGGCATGTACACCAAAGAGCAAGAAAGCTACCCAAATGGTCCATTTTCAGGGGACAAACCACGTTACAAAGACGCAGCAGTTATGAGAACTGCCTGCAGATGCTCGCGCTACTCAGCAAGGTGACGCTAGATCGCTCTCATCCTTGGGAAAAGGCTCTGATCACCTGACCCCGAACTTCTATTCGTCTGCACTTCCCCAAGAGATTGGACACAGTTGCCCCCAAAAGACTTGCAGTATGGTTCACAGCTGTTTCATGCTCAACAGCCACACACTAAAAACGGCCTGAACACTCTACCCAAATGGGAACTTACTCAACACTGAAAAGAAATTCTCCACAGACACATGCAGCTGCAGAGTCCCCAACCCCACAGCAAACGCACCCACGCACCAGGCCCGACGTGCTTTTGCTGTGTGGCAGCTGAGAACACGCAGAGCTGATGGAGAATGGGGAGGTGCAGGTGATGGCGGTGCCTACCTGGCGGCACTCCGAGTGGGATGGGAGGCACATTGATCAAAGACATGCAGCTGTTCTGTCAGCACTTGAACTACACACTTGGCATGGCTTAGTCATGGTATAAAACCCGAAGGGTAAGTCAGAAAGTATTCTTACAAGCATAAGTCACCTTTCTGAAACAAAACCATCAAACTGGGAAGCTACTGTTTCCCTGCCCATTTCTCCCACCCAGGTCTATACGCTTCTGAAAGGGCTGTTTCCAATTCTCTAACCGTTCTCCCAAGAATGTGCACTCTTCAATTTACACCACGTCAAATGGCAGTTTGGGGGAGCAAAAAGCAGCGTCCAAGGGTAAGAATCAGGGCTGAGGGTGAGTGGGGTGGTAACCGCAGGGCGCCCTTGGGCCCGTGAAGAATGGGGCAGGCGAACCGTCCTAAGGAGCAGCAGCCCCCGGCCTCACCAATGCAGCTCTCAGTTTAAAGACGCACCCACAGAAGGCCCAGGATCATCCAGCATCTTTCCACAAACCGTAACCAGACTGTATTGTCATCGAGTTGGTTCCGAGTCATAGTGATCCTATATAGGGTTTCCAAAGAATGGCCGGTGGGTTTGGACCACCAACTTTATGGTTAGCAGTTCGGTGCTTATCCTAGAATGCCACTCCAGGACTCTAGAAGAATTGATACATCTGAGTTATGGTGTTTAGGAGGCATCAGTCCCTGGAGAAGGACATCATGCTTAGTAAAGTAGAGGGTCAGCAACAAAGCGGAAGACCCCCAACAAGACAGACTGGCATGGTGGCAGCAACAATGGCCTCAAGCCTAGCAACGATTGTGAGGCTTGGCACCGGACCAGGCTGTGTCTCGCTCTGCTGTGCGCAGGCTTATTAGTATGAGCCCTTGCGCAGACCTGACAACCCCTACCAACAAACTCACAGAAGTACAGGCCCAGTGGTTTTACTGGTGAGCTCTAGGAAACATTCAGAGGGGCGCTGATACCAAGTCTACCCAAACTGTAATATACAAAAGGATGCAAACTCCCCAATTTACTTTATGAAGCAAGCTCAAGCATAGCCCCGCTACCCAAACTAGGCAGAGGCATAACTAAGAAAGAAAATTACAGACCAACCACCTTTGTGACACAAAATCTGAAAATTCCTAACAAAATCCTAGCCAATAGAACGTAACAATGTATCAAAAGTAACACATCATGATGACACGGGAGAGACAGATACAGCTGCTGAGGACTCCAGACTCATGGAGGGAGAGGGGCTGTGTGCTGGCAGCCGCAGGCTTGCAGGGTGTGCCCTTTGGCCTTTTGAATGATTGTATTCCTGAGTGTTTTGGTGCACATCCAAAAAACAAACAAACAAACAAACAAAAAACCCAGAAGGAACAGAAGCAAATACTGCTGAATGATGAAGCACGTAGCGGACTGTAACCATTGCAGTGAAATGAATATGATGGGGTGAGTGTAAAACTGATGCTCCCCCATGTAAACTATCACTCAATTCACAATAAAACCTTAAAAAAACAAACAAACAAACAAACAAAAAACCCAGAGGGAACAGAAGCAAATACTGCTGAATGATGAAGCACGCAGCGGACTGTAACCATTGCAGTGAAATGAATATGATGGGGTGAGTGTAAAACTGATGCTCCCCCATGTACACTATCATTCAAGTCACAATAAAAACGTAATAAAAAAAAATACACCATGCAGAGATGGATCTTTATTAGAAAAGCATTCAATGTAATCAACCACATAAATAAAGGGGGGGAAATCACGTGATTGCATCGACTGATCTAGAAAAGGCATTTGACAAAATCCAACACTCATTTGTGACAAAAACACTCCACAAAATAGGAAAAGAAGGGGATTTCCTCAACAGAATCAAGGGCATTCATACAAACCCAACCATCACTTTAGTGAGAAATTACAGCCAATCCCTCCTGTGAACAGGAATCCGACAAGGATGCCTTTTATCAGCACTCCTATTCAATGGTGTGCTGGAAGTCTTAGCCAGAGCCATAAGCAAGAAAGGGAAATTAAGGGCATTAAAACTGGCAAAGAAAAAGTAAATCTCTGTCTGCAGATGATATGATCCTATACATAGAAAATCCCAGAAGACATAGCATGATAGTTATTGGAGCCCATTGACACATTTGACAAACTGACTAGATGCAAGATCAACATCCAAAAATCCATTGAATCCCTTTATACTAATAAAGAGAGCTCTGAAAAGGCACCGAGGAAAGCCATACCATTTACAATAGCCACCCAAGAGATAAGCTACTTGGGAATACATCTGACCAGAGAAACCAAAGACTAACACAAAACCACTCCAGAACACTACTACAAGAAACCAAGAAACCTGCAGAAATGGAGGAATAGACCATACCCTTGCTCGTGGACAGGAAGACAACACTGTGAAAATAGCAACACTACCCAAAGTAATCTAGAGATGTAATGCAATCCGAATCCAGATTTTAACATCATTCTTTGAAGCGATGGAATAACTAATCACTAACTTTCTATGAACAGGAACGAGACTCTGGGTAAGCCAAGCACTGCTGCTCCTTGGAAACCTTACACAGGGTCCCTATGGGTTGGAACCGACTTGACAGCTCTTAACAACAACAACTAGTAAGGAACAAAGAAGGAGGCCTCTCACTTCTCAATGTCAGAAGTCAGTAGTCCAAACAGCCCGGGCCTGGTACAACGAAGGACACATGATCAATGGAACAGAACTTAGAACCCAGAAGAAAATCCATCCTCCTACTACCAGATAATCTCTAACAAAGGGCCAAATACATTACATGGGGAGGAGACGGTCTCGTCAACAACTATTGCTGACAAAACTGGAAATTCACTTGCAGAAGAATGAAAACAAGACCCATGTCTCATAACATATATAAAAATGAACTCAATGTGGATTAAAGAGCTAAATGTAAAACCCTAGAATTGTAAAGATCATCAGTGAGAAATCAGTGAGCAACATAGGGGCTCTGATCCATGGCATAAATGCACTATCAAACATAAATGAAAACATAAACAGAAGACAAAATAGATGACTAGGGTCTCCTAAAAAGTAGACGATTATGTGCATCAAAGGATTTCATCAAAAGAGCAAAAAGAGAATCACCCAACAGGGAAACATAATTTGGCAATGGCATACCAGACAACGTCTCAACAAGAAGGCAAATTATCCAATTAAAACATGGACAGAGGTATGAAATAACACTTCACTAAAGAAAACATTCAGGCAGCCAACAAACATGTGAAGAAATGTCTGCGATCATTAGCCATTAGAGATGTAAATGAAAACAACTACGTATTAGCTGTCAGTCCTGACTCACACAGACCCTGTATCAGGTTTCCAAGAAGCAGGTGGTGGATTTGAACCACCAACCTTGTAGTTAGCAGTCCAGTGCTTATCCTAAGGGAAAGAGCCACACTTATTCCAGCATTAGTAGTAAAGTGCAAAACCACAGAAAACAACAAATGCTGTTGAAAGTGTAGAGAGACTGAGACCCTCCTACACTGCTGGTGGGGCTGTAAAATTGTACTTTCTCAAAACGCTGGAAATAGAAATACTGTATTACCCAGCAACACCTCTACTTGGCATAGATCCTCAAAAAGTAAGAGCCACACAGAATGTGTCCTTTGGTTGTTTAAATGATTATTTATTCCTGAGTGTTTTTGTGTACACACTGCTCCCCCTCCCCCCAAAAAACAACCCAGAGGGAACAGACACAAATACTGTTGAATGATGCTACACGGAAGAGATTGTAATCACTGCAATGAAATGGATGAATGTAAAATGTCCAACTGAGGTTCCCCGATGTAAACTATCACTCAATTCACAATAAAAACTTAAAAGGAAGGAAAGACAGACATCAGCAATGGTAATCATAACCATAGAGGTAATTATAAAATACATTACGATTATATAGCTTTATTCTTCTAAAACTAATTTATTAATGCAAGAAATATAAAATTGCATTTAGGACTTATTAACATTTAAAGACTAGAGAAAGAATGACACATTTCTCAAAGACAGAAGGTTCTATACAGTAATGATTATAACATTTCCCTGTTGGGTTGATAACCAAGACAAAATGTGTATAATCAAAAGTAGCATAAAGTAGAGGAGAGAAGAGAGCTGAAGGTCAGATCCATGATGAAGAGTAAACAAATGCATAGCCATGTTCCCAACGGCAAAAAGATGGGAGAGCGTCTGACTGTCCATCAACAAAAGAAAGATTAAATAAACCCTGGTACATACACATGATGGAAAACTATACAACGTTGAAGTACAATGGTCAATCTTCAAACGACTTCACAACATGCATGAACCTGGAGGACATTATGCTGAGAGAAATTAGTCAAATCATAAAAGGGCAAATATTGTAGGCGACCATTGGTGTAAAGAGTCAGTTTTCTTGAGATGGTTACCAGGGATGGGAGGGAAAGGAAAATTATTCATGTGCTAAAGTATAAACACGTTAGGATGGGTGATGGGGAAGGCAATACATAACAAGCTGAAACTGTAACTGTAACAAGAGAGAGGTTGGCAGAGGAAAGATGAAGACAGCTGGAGACCCAGTGAAGATGCACCAGTTAAAGAGAAGAGATCTAACTACCGCTAACTGATGGTACAAGGAGGGGATTGAAATCACTGTAACGAAACCAAGAATATCATTTGTTGAATGTAAAGCTGATCATCTGCTCTGTAAACCTACTCAATCCACAATAAAAAGGTTTTGTAAGAAAGGGTAATGTGTGAAAAATGTCAACGCAGAGTTGTACACTCAATAAAACCAACTTTCAAAATTGACAGTGAATATAAAAAGCTTTTCCAAACCCACAACACCTGAACCAATTCAGCAAGCTCATCAGGCTGAGGGGAAGTGGGGAGCAACAACACGGGGAAACCTGCCCAGAAATAAAGAGCATGGTAAGGCCATCCTCAGTCCTTGGGGTACAGCGGTAAAGCACGCAGCTGCTCACCAAAAGTCAGGGCTCTGTGGACGAGAGGTGAGGCAGCCGGCCTTGGAAACCGCTAGGGGGGCGTGTTCTACTCTGTCCCACGCGGCACTAAGAGTACAGATCAATGATGTGTGGGAGAGACCAGAGCTGACTGGAGAAAACTTCCTAAATGTTACTGTTGTCGATTCTGACC
Source organism: Chrysochloris asiatica (assembly GCF_000296735.1). Lineage (NCBI taxonomy): Eukaryota > Metazoa > Chordata > Mammalia > Afrosoricida > Chrysochloridae > Chrysochloris > Chrysochloris asiatica. The sequence continues at coordinate 605,098 of NW_006408957.1, forward strand.
CACTGCGACCCTGTATAGTGTTTCCAAGGAGCAGCTGGTGAGCTTGAACCACCGACCTTGTAGTTCTAACGACTTTGCAGTCGACTCTGGAGTTCAGTTAATATTAATCTGTAGTAGGCTGTGCTAAGTTAAGAGAAAAATGAGTTTCTTTGAGGAGGTTGGGACAAACCTTTAGGTAGACCAAGCATACAAAAGGAGAGAAAAGACACTGGTTAGCAAAGTTAGGAATGGAAGAGGAGAAACCACTATTGTAAGAGAAAAGAAATATTATCAATGGCTCTGTGCCAATAAATGCAATGCTATATAATAGTTATTTTGAACTTACATGAAATAGACACATTCATAGTGTTAAAAAAAAAAAAATCACCGAAACAAGACATAAAAATGATGAGAAACTCTGAATAGAACCAAACACAGCACCAACAGAATCAGCTAGAATCACGAGTCACTGAATGTCTTCCCAGAGGCCTTCCCTGGTGAGCTAGCATTACCAAACATCGAGAGGAAAACCAGTCACCCTTCCCCAAAGCCTTCCATCACTCGTTCTGGGAGGCCTGCGTGAGTTCCCCTGGGTTACCATTTGTCAGGCAAGGTCACCACAAGAAAATGACAACCAAGATTCTTTTCAGGAATGTAACACCTGCAAGTCAACCAGTAGAAGATACCATGGTAACCAGAGAGAGGACAAAGATACAGAAAGAAAACTTGACAAAATGCCAACACAGTCGTAACAAAACCTCTCAACAAATGCTGGCCCCCAAAAAGAACAAAGTTGTAGTACTTACACACTTTTCAATTTAAAAACTGGAATTATTAAGTGTCTAACATAAAGACGGGGCTGGTCCAGGGTCCGTACATACCCACGGAACAGAAGGAGGACTTCCCTCATGACCCTTCCCCGTCATGGACAAACTGGCCAAGTCAGTGAGGGAAGGAGAGCCTTTTAGCAACTGAAGCAACAGCTGGATCTGCCACGAAGAAGACTCTCAGACCCTTAGCACGTAGCACAGATGACACAGGGCTGTTGGCCCTGGATCGTTATGACTGGGGCGGACCCAACAGCACCCAATAGCCACCGCTCCCAACCACATACAAAAGCAAGTCCACAGGATCCTAGACCCAAACGCTAGAGCTGAAACTAACATTTTTTAGAGGAAATCTTCCTTACTTGAAGCCAGGTAGATTTCGTAGATATGAAACCAAAAGATTGACCCATGCAAGAAAAAAAAAGAGAACGTGGACTTCCAAACGTGTTACCACTTCGAAAGATGCAAGAAAAAAGCGAAATGATAAGCTAGGCATTGAAGAGAGTGCTTCAAGTTATCCGTCTGATACAGGGCCACTTCCCGAACACGAACTCTTCCAATGCAGGAAGACAACCCAATTACAAACTAGGCCAGAGGATTTCACTATGTGTTTCCAAAGGAGCGGAATTCATGCAGAAACGAACTGCCAATGGCATAAGTCAGTCCTCGTCACTCAGGAAGGTTTTGGTGACCAGTCAGTGAGAGGAGGGCAGGTGAGGCCTATGCCTCTTACCTTCTTCCTGTCTTAACTCTTCAACAAAAGAGGGCGAAAATGTACTTGACGTAAATGGGCACGAGGCACACATTTAAGACTGCCAGGCAGCTGCATAAAGCAGAACACACACAACCAGGAAGAACTCGTAGTTTGGTAGAACTAAAACAGACTCACAGAGCACAGCACAGCACACATACCCAACACGCAAAGACCCACACGTGAACACTGTGCAGCTGCTTGTGGACCCAGAGGACTAGGGCGCACCGAGTAGTAGCTGTTAATAGTAAACATCCCTACCCACCTGACACACACGGGGGGAATGTGTCCTTTGGTTGTTTAAATGATTATTTATTCCTGAGTG
>NW_006408957.1:607079-627078 GCF_000296735.1 Chrysochloris asiatica
GGCTCTCGGGGTCAAAGGTCGCTGGTACACCGCAGTACTCAGACCTGAGGCAACAGCTTCGATGGTCTCATCCAGCAGAGACGACATCAGGTACCTTGGGACATGCTACACAGCACATGAGAAAGTCCTGTCACCAAAGCCCACGTCCTTCACAGTCCACCCAGGACCACGCGGGCAGCCCCAAGAGCTCACAGGTGGGTCAGAGACAAGGACAGGCAGCGCGTATCAGTGCTGCGCGTTATCAGATGGAGACGCCCGAGCAGAACCACCCCAGGGAGGAAGAGCACCGTCTCTCAGAGCCCACTGGGGCACCGGCCGACGGCCTCCTGTGTCCCGATGACGACGACACCATTGTGCTGCTGTATGCCTTCCTCCCACCTCCAGATGGGGGCACCAAAGGGGGTCAGGCCAGGCTCCAACACCCACCTGGATCCTCCTGGCGGTGGTAATGCGGTTCCGGTTCACTGTGGCCCTCACCCGCTCGCTCTGCCTCGTCCTGGCAATGACCCGGGTCCGACCTGCAGTAGGCCGGAGCCTGCTGGTAGTGGGCACCACATCGACCAAGAGCTGAGAGACTTCCTCCTCACTCACATGGCCCAGGTCTAGGCAAGGAAGAACAGGGTAAACCTAAAGGCACCCACAGGATCTGTCCGGAAGCCACCCTGCCCCTGCCTTCAGGAAGCCTGCAGATGGGGAGGGTCAGGATGGGAGCTCCGGCAGGAGGCATGCAGTCAACAGCGTGTGGGGATGCCTGTCCTGCATGCTGGCCCATGGTGGCAGGTCTGCCCAGCGCCCCCTCTGGGACTGCCCCTTCCTCACCAGAGCTGACACTGAGAGCCGCACACTCGGGACAGAACCATTCGTCCACCGGCACCTCCTGGAGCGGGGGGTCGAGGCACTCCATGTGGTACCTGCAGGAGCAGAGGAGACAGAGCAAATGCTCCCAACACCTGCAACCCAGGTCTCCGAGGAGGACAGCAGGGGCTGTGCTGGCTTCCAAAGGCCCCATCTGCCACAGTCACAACCCTGCTCTTCCCATAGGGTTGGCACCCAGGAGCCCCCCAGGTGGGTGAGCAAGCCTTCTGTGCACTTGTGCTCTGGGCCCAAGATGCTCCTCTGTGACACCATTCAGAACCCCCGTCACATCTATGAGAAGTTTCCAAGCACGAAGGCTCCCCATTCCACGGCTCATAGAGGAGCAGCTACTGAGGAGAAGCATGGCCTAACCATGGAGTGTTTTCCGATGGCTTCTCTATAGTCTCCAAAGACAGTCGTCAGTCCCGGGAACCTCTCTTGAGTGAGGTGAGTGAACTCTTTATTACAGTGAAAGGTTTGTGTGAAGGAAGGGTTACAGAGCAGCTCATCAGCTTTACGGCCAACAAAGCGTCCATGTCACTTCATCACCACGATTACAGTCCCTCCAGGTAGCATCCGGCCTCCTCCCAGGGTTTCTGGGTTGCATTCCCTTTTCTTTCCTAACCCTTAAAAACGTTGTCCTTTTGCTCTCACATGGCCGATCACTCTATGGTGTGCACACCTCAGCAGTCCAGAGAGTTACTGCTCGACTGAACACAGAGGCCAGTTCAAGACCTGAAGGGGGACAAGGGCCATAGTCTCGTGGTCCAACAGTCTCTGCGCACTAAGCCTGGTCTTTTAAAAGTCATTCTGAGTTCTTTCACATTTGCTTCCAATCTAGGAGGGCCTTCTAATGTGGACCCTTTCAGAGCAGTCGGGAGCCAGGCACCGTCTACTTCTACTGGTGTCAGCACTGTGTAGACTGCTGTTCCCACAGCCCACTGTCCGCAGGACGAATTGTTTCCACGCCATCTTTAATTTCATCACTCTACTTTCCTCCCGATAGGAACCAGTTGTTTTTAGACTGTTCACCAAAGTCAGACGCAGAACAGTGTATTTGGGGCTTTGCTACGGACTGCGATGCCAACTGATTACGGTAACCCTGAGACTAAGGTCCCGAGTCCTTGCGTCCAGCAAGTCATCCTTTCAGATTGCAAGGGGATATCTACGAAATGTTCAACATTTGCCCCCATATGCTCCCCCACGTTCACTGATATGTTTGCGGCAAAGGTAAATACCCAGGTCAAAGGTCGCTGATACACCGCAGTACTCAGACCTGAGGCAACAGCTTTGATGGTCTCATCCAACAGAGACGACATCAGGTACCTTGGGACATGCTACACAGCACATGAGAAAGTCCTGTCACCAAGGCCCACGTCCTTCACAGTCCACCCAGGACCACGTGGGCAGCCCCCGAGAACTCACAGGTGGGTCGGAGATGAGGACAGAGAGCTCATGCAGTGCTCCCCGACATCAGATGGGGACCTTTGTATAAGGAGCTCTGGTAGAGTAGTGGTTACGAGTTAGGCTGCTAACCTGAAGGTCAGCAGTTCAAAACTGCCAATGGTTTCGCAGGAGAAAGAAGAGGCTTTCAGCGCCTATATAGATTTACAGCCTTGGAAACCCTATACAGGGTTGCTATGAGTCGGAACCAACTCCATGGCACATCATCACCATGAACCTTTGTATATTTTTGGATGTATTACCACTCTTTCTCCCACGTTTGTTCACGGATCTGTCCAAAGATGCCACTATTGTAGGATTATATACACAAGGGTATTTACTGTTCCCTGTGTCTTCCTCTGTCTCCATCATTCTTCTGACCCCTCCCTCATTATGTATTGCCTTCCCCTAACCCCCCCCCCCCGTCACCATTAAAGAATGCTTTTTCTTGACTTTCTACAATAGTGGCACCGACTGTCTTCTGCCCTTCCACACAACCAAGCTCAACATTATGACAGCTGCACCCAAACTCACCCCAAAGGTAGTTGTGGACTTGAACACGCCGCCCCCGCAAGCTCTTTCTGAATTTAGGCAAAACTCAACAAGGGGAAAGAGCCGAGCGAAAATGTCGCTGAATACCAGAGCCCTAACTTGACTCCCTATCAGTCCTGTCAGGTTCTCACACTGCTGTGACTCATGAGGCCCTGGGAGGCAAGGACACTGTGACACCAGGATCTGCCCTATCAGTAGGGCCAGCCTGCTGTCAGCTTCCAGACCACCAGACAGGGAGACGGACCTAACGACCTCCTCCTAAAGGGACTAGGCAGTGAACGCCTGCTATGCAGCACCAGACACGGCTCTCCGGTGGGAATGTACGAAAGCTGTTAGTAATGACTAGAGAAGAGCTCAGTGGACCATGAGGAAGCGAATGCAGTGGTTTCAGGACCTCCATCTGTCAATGGGGTACCACTCGAAATGAGGAGAAACAGCTGAACACATCCATTAATGCTCCGATTCTGGGACTGTACAATGCACGACCCTAGGAAACCTGGAAGTCACCAAGGATGAACTGGATCGCATAAAGAGCACTGTTTCTCAGGCTTCATTGTGGTGGTGGTTGTTCAGTGCCGTCAAGTCGGTTCCGACCCATAGCGACCCTGTACAGGCTTTCCAAGGCTGTAAATCTTTACGGGAGCAGAAAGCCTTGTCTTTCTCCCGCAGAGCGGCTGGTAGTTTCGGACTGCTGATCCTGAGGTTTACAGTCTGACTTGTAACCACTACACTCCCAGAGCTCCTTAATCAGTGAGCTGAAAGGGCTGGGACTGGTCATTTGGGATCAGAAAAGTATACTGTTCTATTATCCGAGGAATGACTCATTGGAAAGGAATGGTGCCATGGTCACAGTCAAAAAGAACACTTCAAGATCTAATCTGAAGGCCAATGCTGCCAGTAATAGGGGGCCATCCAGATGCCTAAAAGAATACCACTAAAATGCCAACGTCTGCACCAACCATTAATGCCAAAGAGAACGAAACTGGGAGAATTCTGCCAACTTCTGCTGTGTGAAATTGATCAAGCATGCAACCAAGAGGCATGATAATTACAGGTGATGTCAAGCCAAAGTTGAAAAAAAAGGATGGAATGCCAAAACTGGAAAAGAACAAGAGCTGACGCTGGAAACCACGGCCTTGGTGACAGTCACTCCAGAGGTGACATGATATAATCTTGAAAGGCTTATTCACTGCAAATGTCTCATTGCAACAACGTCCGTAAGTGGAGATGACAGGCTTCATGACACTGTGCTTCTCACAAGGGAAGGGTTCTGCCAACCCTGCGTCCAGCAAATGGATTCGACTGGCGTCATTCTCCAACAGCGGGTGCCTGCTTCATCTGTCACATTTTTATAATTCTCACAGTATTTCAAGCTTTCTTCTGTTTCAAACTACTGCACACTTGGGACTACAATAGAGTGTAAAAACAACTTTTATAGGCACTGGAAAACCAAACAGTGTGACTCACTTTATTGCAGCATTGGCTTTACTGCGGAACCCCAGTATCTCCTAGGTCTGTATGTAGACACATGGACACAACACACAGAAATCAGATCGACTACATCTGTGGAAAGAGGATGGAGAAACTCAACATCATTGGTCAGAAGCAGGTCAGGGCCGATTGTGGGACACACCACCAACTGCCCATATTCAATTTCGAGCTGAAGAAAATTAAAACAAGGTCATGTGAGCCAAAGGATGACTTCATCCCATCTGAATGTGGACACCGTCTCGAGAACAGATTTGACGCATTAGACACCAATGACCAAAGAACACATGGGTTGTGGGATGGCATCAGGACATCATACATGAAGAAAGCAAAACACCAAAATGGTTACCCGAAGAGACTCTGAAACTTGCTCTTAAACAGAGTACCTAACTCAAGGAAAGGAAGCGAATGAAAGATCTGAACAGAAGATTCCAAAGGGCATCTGTGGAGACAAAGTCAAATATACTATAAACTGTGCCGACCTAGAGTTAGAAAATCAAAAAGAGGGCCCCTGCTTAGTATTTACCAAGCTGAAAGATCTACAGAAGACTTTCAAGCCTAGAGTTGCAATACTGAAGGATTTTAAGAGGAAAATATTAAAAGAACACAGGAAGCAGCAAGAAAAAAACCAGTAGGAAGAGAGTCACTGTACCAAAAAGTACTGGTCAACATTTAAGCATTTTAGGAGGCTGTATTAGGAATGAAAAGGAGCTCTGGGAGCATAGTGGTTACAAGTCGGGCTGCCAACCGCAAGGTCAGCAGTTTGAAACTACCAGCGGTTCCGTGGGAGAGAGCTGAGGCGTTCTGCTCCCGTAAAGATTCACAGCCTCGGAAACCCTGTACAGGGCCGCTATGAGTCGGAACCGACTCCAAGGTACTTAACAACAACATTATGAATTAAGAACCACTGGTATTAGAGGAAGACGTTTCAGCTGCTACGGTATTAGTAGAGTCCTAATAATAATCTCTGTGGCACTGCAGAATCAACACTCAACTCTAAGGTCGGTTTGAATTGCAAGGTCAGCAGTTCAGACTCACCAGTCGCTCCTTGGAACGCCTATCTATACAAGGTCGTAATGAGTAGGAACTGACTTGACGGCACCTAACAACAAAGACTGATGAAAAACACGACTCCACGAAGTGACGGACTACCAACCGAGGTGACTCAAGAAACACATGTGATTCCATAAGCACTCATTGGTCTGGGCCAAACACTAGGCGACAGCTACCTAGCCAACTGACTAGAAGACACGCCTGTTTTTGCCCATTCCAAAGACAGGTGACCCAACAGCATGCAGAAATTCCTGAACAGTAACATTAATATCACACACAGCAAAGTTTGGCTGGAGATAAAAATGGCTGTAGCCGTACATCGACCAGGAAATGTCAAATTCAGGACAGATTCAGGAGAGGACATGAAATGAGAAATAAGATTGTTGATGTTAGATGGATCTTGGCTGAAAGCATCAACTACTAGAAAGATGTTTTGCATGGTTGCTGTCAGGTGCCATCGAGTCGGAACCGATTCATAGCGACCCCATGCACAGCAAAACAAAACAATGTCCGATCCTGGGCCAACCTCACTACCGCTGCCACACTTGACGCCATCAATGATGTCACCTGGCTGATCCATCTCGTTGGGGGTCTTCCTCTTTTTCTCTGACCCTCCACCTTACCCAGCATGACATCCTTCTCCAGCGACTGTTCCCTCCAGACAATATGTCCAAAGTATGAGAGAAGAAGCCTAGCCATCCTGGCCTCCAAGGAGCACTCTGGCTGCACTTCTTCCAAAACAGATCTATTGGTTCTTTTGGCAGTCCATGGCACTTTCAGTATTCTCCTCTAACAACAAAACTCAAAGGCATCAATTCTTCTAGGATCTTCCTTATTCACTGTTCAGCTTTCGCATCCATATGAGGCTATTGAAAACACCATGACTTGGGTCAGGCACACCTTAGTCCTCAAGCTGACATCTCTGCTCTTCAATACTTTAAAAAGTTCCTGTGCAGCAGATTTGCCCAGTGCAATACGTCGTCTGATCTCTTGACTGCTGCTTCCGTGAGTGTTGATAGTTGATCCAAGAAGAATGAAAGATGTTTACGTGTGTTTAATGACTATGCAGAGGCATTCGGCTGTATGGGTGGTAACAGCTTACGGGCAACACTGCAAGGAACAGGAATTCCAGAAGACCTCAGTGTGCTCAAGCAGAGCCTGTACATACAAGCAGTCATTCCGACAGAACAAGAAGGTGCTGCGTCAGGAAGGTGCGTAGTGGGCTTGTAGGTTTTTGCCATACTTACCGGTAGCATAGTGGTTACGAGTCGGGCTGCCAACCACAAGGTCAGCAGTTCGAAACTATCAGCGGTTCCGCGGGAGAAAGATGAGGTGTTCTGCTCCCGTAAAGATCTGCAGCCTCAGAAACCCTGTGCAGGGTCACTATGAGGCGGAACCGACTCCACAGTACTTAACATTCAATCTGCATGCTGAGCAATTAATGTGAGAAAGAGCACTGTATGAAGAAGGAATCAGCATCAGGATTGGAGGAAGAGTCACTACCAACCTGAGTTACTCAGATGCCACCACCTTGCTTGCTGGAGGTGAAGAGACCTTTAAAGATTTCCTGAAGGGAGGGGACTGTAACCACAACATTCAAGGGATATACACTACAATGAATGTAAAACTAATGTTCTCCCATGTAAACGATCACATAATTCACAATAAAACATTAAAAAAAAAATTTACTGAAGACCAAAGACTACATCCTTCAGTATGTACTACCTACACCTCAAACAAAAATACCTCACACCTGACCACTAAACATCATGATAAACAGAGAAAGATCAAACTATCAAGGAACTGTTACTGCTACCATCAAGTTGGTTCCGACCCAGAGCGATCTTGTACAGGGTTTCCAAGGAGCAGCTAGTGGGTTTGAACTGCCAACCTTGCAGTTAACAGTCCAGTGCTTATCCATCAGCACTACGCCAGGACTTCAAGAAATCAAATGACGTACTGCAATGGACAAATCTGCTGCAAAAAACATTTTCAAATTGTAAAAGAGCACAATATCGTTGAGAGCCCCCACGCCATGGTATTTCAATCACCTAATACGTGTCTGTTCAAGTCCTATTTTGGCTCTGGTGGACTTGTGTTGATTTTCCTCAGCTTCGGCCTGAACTGTTCCCCTATCTGCCCTGGTCTTGTTTTAGCTGATAAAGAACTTTTCTGCCGTCTCTTCTCACAGATAGAATCAATTTAATTTCTGTGTATTCCTTCTGGTGAACTCTGCGTGAATAGTCATCTTTTATTTTGTTTTTAAAAATCATTACTTATAATTAAGAAGTCGTTGGTATTGCGAAATTCTATCATGAGCTCACCAGCATCATTTTCATCACAAAGGCCGTATTCTCCAACTACTGATCCTTCCTCCTTCCAACCTCTGCATTTCATTCAATTACCAGCAATGATCAATACATCTTGATTGCACACTTGATCAATTTCAGACTGAAAAGTTGGTAGAATTCTTTCGTTTCATCATCACAGGCTTTAGTGATTGGTATATAAATTTGAATAATAGTGGTATTAACTGGTCTTCCTTGTAGGTGTATGTCCTATCAGTCACCAATATACTTCAAGACAGATCTTGAAATGTTCTTTTTGATGATAAATGTGACACTATTCCTCTTCAATTTGTCATTCCCCGCATAGTAAACCATGTAAATGTCAGATTAAAATGGCCGATACCTGTTCATTTCAGTTTAGTAACACGTAGGCTATCCAGCCCCATGCGCTCCATTTCATTTTTGACAACTTTCAGTTTTCCTAGATTAATACGTTGTACATTCTATGTTCCTATTAATGGAGTCCTGGTGTGGCGCTGTGGGTTAATGCACTGGACTGTAAAGTTGGTTTGGACCGCAAGGTCGGCAGTTCAAGCTCACCAGCTGCTTCTTGGAAACCCTGTACAGGGTCACTATGGGTCAGAGCTGACTCAACAATACTTAACAACAACAACAAATATTAATGGATGTTTGCAGCTATTTCTCATTTTGTGCCTAATGACGGAAGACCAGAAGAATTGGGCTGTGACATCAAGAACACCATACAGAAAGCAAGCAAAAGGTCATTAGAAAGATAAGAAAGAAGGAAAAGATGAAATGGGTATCAGAAGACTCGGAAACTGGCTTTTCAGTGTAGAGATACTAAAGCAAATGCAAGACATGAGGAAATAAAACAGCTGAACAGGAAATTTCAAAGAGCAATTCAAGACAACAAAGTCAACTATTATGACACGTATAAAGACCTGGAGTTAGAACACTGAAAGGGAAGAACACGCTCAGCATTTCTCAAGCTGAAAGAACTGAAGAAAAAATCAAGTCTAGACTTCAATACTGAGGGATTCTATGGGGGAAACACTGAATGATGCATAAAGCATGAAAAGAAGATGGAGGGAATACACAGTCCCTGTACCACAAAGGAATGGTCAATGCTCAGCCATTTCAAGAGGAAGCATCTGATCAAGAGCCAATGATACTGAAGGAGAAAGTCCAAGGTGCACTGAAGGCATTGGCAAAGAACAAGGGTCTGGGAAGTGAAGGAACACAAATTGAAATTTTCAACAAACTGATGTAGCACTGGAGGCACTCACTCATCTAGGCCGAGAGAGATGGACAAAGAAGACAGCTACTTGACCAACTGACTGGAAAAAATCCAAATTTGTGTCCACTGCACAGAGAGGTGCCCCAAAGGAATGCGAAAATCATCAGATAATATCATTAATACCATATGCAAGTAAAATTTTGTTGCAGTGTTATATTCTTTCAGAATATTTATTTCATCTACATGCTAAGCAACTAATCTGAGAAACTGGATTATATGAAGAAAAATGTGGCATCAGGATTAGAGGCAGGCTCATTAACAACCTGCAATAAGCCGATGATACAACCTTGCTTGCTGAAAGTGAAGAGGACTTAAAACACTTATTATGACAGTTAAAGACCACAGCCTTCATTATGGGTTGCAATTCACCAATGGATGTACAAGTAACCTTCTGACAAATGGAGAAGACTGAAGCGGTCAAGGACTTCATTCTTCTTGGATCCACTATCCACAGTCATGGAAGCAGCAGTCAAGAAATCAAAGGACGTATCACATTAGACAAATCTGCTGCACACGACTTGAGAGCACGGTGTGCCTCACCCGTGGTCTTTTCAATAGCCTTATATGCATGTGAAAGTTGGACAATGATCAAGGAAGACCATACAAGAATTGATGTATTTGAGTGATGGTGTTACAGTATAATATTATAAGTACCATGGACTGCCAGAAGAACAAACAAACTGCATTGAAGAAGTACAGCCAGAATGCTCCTTAGAAGCCAGGATGGCGAAACTTTGTCTCTTATACTTTGGACATACTATCAGGAGGGATCAGTTCCTGGAGAGGGACTTCATGCTCGGGAAAGTAGAGGATCAGCGAACAAGAGGAAGACCCCCAACAAGATGAACTGGCACACTGGCAGTAGCAATGGGTTCAAGCGTAACACCACCTGTGAGGATGGCACAGGAGGAGGTAAGAAGTGTTTCATTCTACTGAGCACAGGATCTCCATGAAATCAGAACCAACTGAAGGCACCCAACAACATGCATATGAAAGCTGGACAATGAAGAAAGAAAATGAAAAAAGACCGTGCATTTGAATACGGTGTTGTAGAAGACTACTCAAAGTACCGTGGGCGGACAGAACAAAGAACAAACTTGTCTTGGGAGCACAGCCAAACCTGGGGATGGTGGGACTTTGCCTGACTTCACTTTGACTGTGTGTTCAGGAGGGACCGTCCTCACAGAAGGACAGCCCCATCTTGCTTAGAAAAGCAGAGGGTCAGAGAAAATGGGGAGACGCTTGCTGAGATGAACGGACACAGTGGTTACAACCAGCAGCGTACACATGACAATGACTGTGAGCACTGCACTGGACAGTGTCTCATCCTGTTGGACACGGGGTCACTACGAGTCCGAGCTGACTTCACAACAATGCAGCTAACCCAGGACACGAGGACACAAGGCCTGAGAAGAGGGAAGTCAGGCTCGCAGGTCCCCACCTAACCTACAAGGAAAGAGCTGTGTGCTGGAGACAGGCAGGAGATGGAGACAGGCAGGAGTATGTACTGAGGGGGAGTCCTCAAGTACTCAGGGTACACCCATCCTAAAAATCCCTTTCCTTACACTCAACAAGAAAAGTGGAGGAAAAGTTCTCACTCAAAGAACTCCAAGTGGTTGATTCAAGACCCCTTCGTCACGGAGTTTCACAAGTGTCGCAGCTGCTGCTGAGGTCCCACCCAAGACCCACCTCAAGACTGCTTCATGGCCTCCTAACTTCTCCAGAGGAGAAAAGGCACAGACCACATGGACTACCTGGGCGGGGGGAGCCTTCGGTCCACCAGACTCCACACAGGATCCAGCACTGAGGCAGCGACCTGCAGCCAACCCCAGGACCTAGGCATTCACTCAGACAGCAACTTCAGCCTGCATGTGGAACTTGGAGAGTGGGAAACAGGAAGGGTGCTCTCAGAAGGACATCTGAATGGACACACTTGCACTGGCCTCAGGGAAGGTGGACAAGTGACGACGGTATCTCGGGAAGACAGATGCCACTAAGCTGTCCAGACTAACTGGACCATGAAGATGGGACTTTGGCCCTGGGGTTGCATAGGCAGCGGGCCTGAACTGCAGACGACAATGAGAGCAGTAATGGAACTTGGTCAGTGGTAGGCAAGGGACCGTGGCAGCAACCAACTGGAGATGGGGAGGAAGGTACCAACTGGATCCTCCCAGTGACACAGCTGCCCAGGACTGTCCCTTAGGTCCCTCCCAACACCCACGGCTCAGGTCTCCTGCCGAGACAGTCGTGCACATCCACCTCCCTAAAAGGACCATTTTCCACCCAGGAAAAAGTTCTGGTCTAACAGCCTCACTGATGTCTCTCAACAGCTTCTTGGGTGCTGCACCTCAAGGGACAGGAGCCATGGTGGCAACGGCTTAGGCACCGGGCTGCTCACCGCCATTTCAGTGGTTCAAACCCAGCAGCAGCTCCATGGGGAAAAGAGGAGCAGTAAAGACTGTGCCTCGGAAACCCTACACTGGGTTGCTGGGAGTCAGAACCAACTTATTGGCAGTGGGCCTGGTTTGGGGTTTTACCCCAAGAGGAAAGTCATCGAAACATTCCATGTTTCCAAACATATACACCTCGTAAAGTCGCCCAGGAGGCTATGCGGGCTGCGGGGTGGCGATGATGGAGGAGGCCGAGGAAGGAGGGAGGGGGAGGCCACAGGCTCTAGCCCCGACAGCCTCCTCGTACTCTCTGTCCTTCTAGGAGAAGGACGGAGGGTCCACCAGAATCAGCAGCAGCCACCCAACCCCCAATGGTTGCAACCAGGCCGTGCGTACACCTAAAGGTGGGGCTCCCCGAATGGAGAATTTCAAAATCCTCTCCAGAACGGCGCTTCCCCCTTCACAGAAGCAGACAGAGACCTGCTTACCCAGCATCACAGCCGTCACAGAGGAGGAGCCGGTCCTCCCGGTCACTGCGGCCACACACCTCACAGAACGTGGGATCTTCCTGCTCCCCGGCCTCAGGGGCTCGGGAGTCGTCCACAGGGATCTGCGGAGAGAAGGGCACGGAGGCCGAGATGGACACAGAGCCCAGCGCCCATGCTCACAGGCCCTTGGACTCTGCACACAGAAATGCACGAGTCAAGCTACAAAAACCTCTTGTGGCTTTTCCAAGTGGTCAGAGGAGAGCAAGCATCCCAGAAAGGCCTTCCTAATGCTGAGGGGACACACACCACCCCCTTCCTCCCAGCCTGGTGGGTCAATGCCAGCGACAGCTGCCATAGCTCAAAGCGAGCCAGGGGCAAGCTGTGAATCACCAAAGGGACGGACGGGAGTGTGGTCAGGAGGCCCCCCACCCAGTCAGACTCCGCTGGTCTCCCACTTGGAGCCTCCCATTCAGTCAGCTCAGGACACCCACAGGAACAGCAAAAAGCAAACAGTTCCTGGCTGGTGTATTTTAACTGACTTCTAAAATGTATTAAATCAACACTCAACTCACTTCCTGAAACGCAATCAATGTGTTTCCTGTCCGACCAGCACTGATAGGACAAACCCCAGAAAAACATCTGCACTTACCTTTCTCACGATTTTCCCACCAAACTGGGCTCGGACACAAATGCACTTAAACACAGCGCGGTCCACCGGGCAGGAGTTGGCATTCTGAAAGAAACAGGAGTTGCGTGTTGTTCCATAGGTGCGTCCTCACTATCACGTTCAAATTCTAAACTCATGTAAAGGTCCAAGTCCCTTTTACACAGAAACTCAACAAGCTACTGAGTGCCTAGCATGCGCCAGGTCCCCAGCAGAGCTATCAGTGACGCTGGCAGCAATGAATCAAGCAGACCTAACTTGCCTTCTTGGAGCTGCCGTCCTAGGGAGAGATAAGTGAAGGATCATACACGTCCTTGTACGTACAGTACGTCTGTGACAAATGGGGAGGAAACTACAAGGGGGAAGCTTAGCTGTGCTGGCATCTCAGCCCCCACCCCACCTGGCTCAAGGCCTCCTCCTCAAGCCTCTGTTCAAGCCCTCTGCCAACCTTCCCATGAGGTTACATGAGGGCCTAGTCCACGTATTTGTGGTGTGCTGGATTCTTTAGTGTGTCTTTTCTAGCTCTGTCTTTGTCTGTCTCACCCAACGCCTCTTCCTGATGGGTCTGGTAAGTAGACGAGAGAAGATACTGACAGGGTAACAATTCAACTGTGGATGTGAACAGAGTTCATGGTCATTGTGAAAACCTGGAACTCTAACTTGGGTAGGAACCGAGCCATCTCAGGAGGAGACTCATCTCCATCAAAGAGGCGACCGAAGGGGGCGTGTCCTTGGGATCCCTGCACATTGAGCCTCCTTGATGCAGGGACCAGAGCCCAAGACAGGAGTGCAGTCACCGGCCCACGGATCAAGTAAAGTGGGAGTGACTGTGGGCAGACAGCTTGCGGATGGAGTGCGATGCCTCTAGGCACCTAAGTGAGGGAGCCAGAGCCGAGTGCCTTCAGGCTGAGGGTTCCGGTGGAGTGCTTTGTCTTCTGGCCCTTTATCGGCAGCTGACCAGAACGCCAATCCTAAGCAGCTAACCTCCTGAAGACACCCCGTAACTGTGAGTGCCGTGTTCGAGTCCTGTGTGGCCACTGCACCAGATTATAGCCCCCAAGTGAGGCGCAGAGAGATCTGTGGGAGGAATGGTTAGTGCTTCACGATTTTGGCAGTATTGCAAATAGTTTCTCTTTACTTCTATATTAAAAAGTTTTGACATAAGTAAGTTTTTAACTTGAAATCACTTAAGTATGTCTTTCAACGAGTTCTGAGAAATGCGTGCCTTGTATAGCCAGCACCACGAATGTCTCCATTGTCCACGTTCCTGGCCTGGCACAACCTGCTCATGTCTCCTGTAGTACTGGCTGTCTAGCTCCGGGTACAGCTCAAAACAGAACCCTAGCACGGCACGTCCATCCCAGGCAAGGCGGTCAGTCACGTGGCCACTGGCTGGTGTGGGCAGTTCCAAGTGGCTGTAGCTCATTCAGACAGTTTTCCTGGAGTGAAGTGTGCAGCTCTGTGGCCATGCGGCCTACCCAGGGCCACTGCAGTAGGGTGGGGACTACCACGAGGGTCCCCAGGGCCTCGCTGGTGGCAGACACTGAGCACCTTCATTCCACCTTCTCTCCTCATGCTGAGCAGCACCTTGAAGAAAGCCTGCAACCCCTCACTTCCTAACTCTCCTCTCGAGTTAGGCTGCCTGTTCCCTGCTCACACCTGCACCCTCGAGCCTTTCCTTGTCTTCTCTGGATGTCAGTCACTGCTCTGCACATCTGGCAGACATCAGGCGCTGGGGCACATTCCACGGGCCTGTCCAACAGCAGAGTTATCAGTACTGACTGATGAATGGAGGTCCCAGTTGGTGCCCCTGGGGCTGGATCACGATCTGAGGTCAGTTCTTGTGTAAGGACACAGCCCCTGTGGCATCGCCGGTCTTCACTCAGTCTCCACGGTTTAGAAAGACCCCTCAGATGCCTCTTCAGAGCACATTCCAACGGCTCACCCTCATTATCCCTGCATCCAGCAGTCCTTTTGCACGTATACCAACAGTTCATTTGGTTCATTTGGATAAATGTATTATCAGCAAATGTTGTCCTTTATTACCCCATACACTGATTCTGAATGGCAGAAACCCAATTCAACACAGACTTGAGAACACACAGGAAGTACCCTGTTCTCGCTTTAAAACCAAGGCTTCACTCGCCTAAAACAAGCAGCAGCATCGAATCTGAATCTAATCTCTGGGCTCCAGCTCTAGCCCCACTACGCAGGAAACGTGGGAGATGAAGTGCTTCCGATGACACCATGCGCTGTCAGTCGACAGACATGAGTCACGTGCAGGCCATTTTGGAGCTACGTGGGAAATGAGGGGTGTCAGTGCTACTGAGGAAGAGAATGGCACTGAGGTGGTGACGTAAAGTCGAGGGCTCTAATCTGTTAGCAGAAGGATCCTCCGAACACTGGGGGGAGACGCACCGCCACCTTAGTTCCAGCCCCAGAGGCCCAGTGTCAGTGACTGTGGTCCTGAGACAGCTGCCACAACTCCAGAGGACAGGAGTGTGGTCAGGAGGAGGCTCGAGGAGGCCGTGCTGCGACGCGTGGGCACTCCCCACACCCTAGGATACGAAGACTGCTCCTGAGGGTTCACGGCTCAACGGGAGCCACACAGGTTTCTGGCCAGTCCTGCACCGCCAGCCATCCCAGCCACGTGCTCGCCGTGCCTTGAGATAGTCATACACAAAGGCAGGAAGTAGCTCTCCTGTCACCCGCACCCCAGGGGGCCACCTGGTCAGACAGAACTGCCTGCCTCCGACAGCTCCAGCTTCTGTGGGGTCTCTGTAGCCCATGTCCTATGGGCCTAAGTGAGCCTGACCACACCTCCGTACCCAGTACACAACAAGCCAACACCCAGGGCGGACTCTCTGCCACATAGCACCCACGGAGGACATCCCCCAGCCAGGGCCCAGGGAACAGCAAGTGAACACAGGGGAAGCTGGTGAGGTCCCTGGGGCGCCAGCCTCAACCTCCAAGTAGAGAAGCAACGCCAGCAGGGCCAGGACAGCTGTGCACAGAGGTGGTAAGGCCACTCACCTTCGACCACTCCATGATGCAGTCCAGGCAGAAGTAGTGGGCACAGGTCTCCGGGGTCCCCACAGCCTGGTCTCGAAATGCATTGAGACAAATGGGGCAGTTCTCGGCTTCGTCATCAGAGCTGGACATTCGGTTTAGTTTCCGCTTCTCAGTGTCAGCCAGCAAGGCCTCCACGTCCTCTTCCTCAGAACCTGGGAAGAACGAACACGGACACTGTGTGGCCAGACAGAAGGACACCATGCCGGCCCCATGGACACCGGGAGATAAGAAGTGTGCTGTCTGGAGTCACTAGGCAGGAAAAAGATGAGGCTTTCTACTCCCGCAAAGACTGAAGCCTCAGAAACCCTATGCAAGGTCACTGTGGGTCGGCAGCGACTCAATGGCACTGGGTTACAAGGTGCACAGTAACTGGCTCAGTAAGAGGCCTCCACAGACTCAGGGTGGCCGATGGGTGGGCCAGGACAGCAGGAGCAGGTGGAAGCCAGGTGACCTGGTTCCGTCTGCTGTAGATTTCCAGAAGACTCAGCACTATGGCATGGGACCAGCCGAGATAGGGCTGTGACACCCTTAGAGCCCCTCCCTGCCCAAGGAAATGGAGGGTCACTCTCCAGAAAGGCAGAACTGTGGACAGACTAGGGGTGTGGCCACTCTGAACATGGGGCCCCAGCACAGTGGATGAATTACAGAACTCTAGAAAGAGGAAGGCGAGGAGTGAGCAGCGGGCCCGCCCCCAGAGCCACCCTGAGACTGAGGAGGGGTGCAAGGGAAGGCAGACAACACAGGCACACGGAGTCAGGCCACGAATCAGCGCTCCAAGAGCTGACTCTGCAAGGACCTTAACCACTGTGACACGTGCCACGCTCCCTTACCAGATCCATCTTCCAGGTCCTCGTCCGCTTCCGAGTTGTCCCTCTGCTCACTGCCTGTGCCATCCTCAGAGTCCCCGCTGTTCCCATCACTGCTGTCTTCTAGATGGACAGGATTGAGAAGAGCATCAGCAGGGGCCACGGGCTGTCTGCAAATGCGCAGCCCGGTTCCCAGGAGGACAGCTGCCACAGGCCCCTGAGCTGCCCTCACATTCTGAGGAAGGCTACACCAAGCAGGGAGGGAGTCGAGACGGGAAATGAGGCTCTGCCTGTCTGCAGTGCTCACAATAAAAGGATGCACTACTGCTACAAGTCCAAACCAAAGAGCAAACTTCTTAAAAGCTGGCAACTTGGGACCCCTAGATGTATAGAAACCCCGTGGAGAAAAGGAGGTGATGCTACCATATTGCAACTTCACATGGTGGCCCTGTCCTCATGCTGGGAGGATCAAGGCTAGCTTACCAGCATTGCTGGCCAGGACAGCAGGGCTGGGCCGCAGGCGTCCACCTGGCCCTGGGCTCCACTCTGTGAGCTCGTCCAGACTGTCGTCGTCCATGGCTGGGCATCGGAGCTCAGATCTGGAAGAAGTCAGAGCCCAGGCTATAAGGTCCCTAAGTCAGGTCCCTGATGACATTCTGTCCACTTCTGTAGAGTAATGACCAGCACCAACGAGATGGGACAAGCACCAGGTGTCCTGTTCACAGCAGGAAGTAACCTGGCCAGACCCCAAGTGGATATGAACCTGATGTAGCCCAGGACAGGAGACATTTCCACGCCTGAGCACGCAGCTGAGATGCCTCAAGATGGACTACAAACACAATTTACACGTTCATAAAAGACAACCCATCACGAGCGAACTCTCAACAAGGGGTCACTGAGGGGCCTGGAGGTCAAGTGGAGTCCTCCCTCACAATCAATGCGCTGCTTTCAGCCACCTGGCCGCCACCAGGAAGTGAGACAAGGCCAAGGCCACGCTGGGACAAAGTCTCCGAGGTGCCAGGTTCACTGCTGGTCTGTCGTGCAAGGTCACTGTGGGAATACCACCAGTGTTCCTGCCACTCACCACCACGCTTCCAGCCCAGCTCCTCAAACTCTGCTCCCCAAATCAGGGCCAGTCTGCACACACAGCTCCTTTGTCATCAAACAGGACAGGGCTCACTGGGCTCAGCAGAGACTCCGAGAGACCCAGCGGCTCACCCCTGTACCATGTGCCTCCTCCCCAGCCGAGGTCCACTGAGGGCAGCACAGCCAGAACCAGGAAGGCTGGTCAGGACCAGGCCCTGAGCCCCTGGCTGCTGGGAGGGAGAAGGCCCGCGGCTGTCACCCCGCTCCCTCGCCTGGTGCCCTCTGATCCCAGCACAGCCAACTCAGGCCTCTGGAAGGACGCAGACAGCGGCAGCAGGACACGACCAGCTGCCCTTCACATTAGCTCCGACACAGTAGAGCCCCCGGGCTCCCTTCTGCTCAGCAGTTGGAGCTCCAGGGTGGAAACCACAGAAAGCAGAGGGCCACAGTCAGCAGGTCCACCCTGCAGGGTGACCAGCTAAATCCCGAGGACCACAGGACGCATGTCATTGCCCCACATGGACTTCCTCATCCCACGTGAGGAGTCAGCAGGTCAAAGGGCGCAGATACACTCCCAGCACAGGGCCCCAGGTGGCCCCACTGCACAGCTTGGGGCCTTGGGACAGGTCCGTTGGGCCCACAGAAAGCAACTAGAAGGCACCTCCACGGAAGTCCAGCTCCTCTGGTGACAGTTTTCTGTGGAGCGCAGTGAGACAAGGCCGGGATATGGACACAGCTTTCGGGTGGGAGAACTTACTGGCTGTGACCACTCCCACCAGCGGGCCCCCAACATCACCTGGTCTACTGAGAGCAAAGGGCATGCACACCCTCAGTCCTGCAGAGCCACACCCAGGGAAATAGCCACCTTCACGAACCTACAGGGAACAGAGGGGCCACCAAGCTAAGGTCCTAGGGTCAGTCTGCGGGTACACATCCTCAGCTGAGGATGTGTTGCAGGTGGTTCCTGGCTTCTCGATGCACTGTGACCTGGGGCCAGGACTTCACCTGCAGAGGGGCAGCAGCAGGCCTGACTCAGGGCTGCCAGGAGAGATGAGGCAGTGAGGCCCTGTGCACACCTCCACCCGCGAGACCCCTCTGCCCAGCAGCGGTTACGTGGTGGTATCACATCCTTCCAGGATCACCAGAAAGGGGTGCTGTCTGCTGTCGGCAGCTCCAAGGGCCTTGGAGCTGGAGCAGATGAAGGAAGCCAGGCGGCCTGCCTCTCAGGGCACCTACCAGAGCAAGCACCAAAGAGGCCAGAATTCAAGACAACCAACACCCGGGTTGTTTCAGGGGAAATGGGGCCCCGCCTGACTCACCATGCCCACCACCCCCATCTCTACCCTAGCGGCCAGCAAGCCAGTGCTGTAGGAGAACAGCCCTTCATGAGCTGGCTGTGCCAATATCGCTCTGGGACAGACAACTGGACTACTGCCATTCTCCTGCTTGGCCTCCAGACTTTGGGAACTTAGAGGAAAAAAAAGAAAAAGAAAAAAACACCAGAAATTCAGGAGCCCCAAAGGACGGGGCAGTGTTTTGTTGTGCATACAGTCACTATGAGTCAGAACCAAGTCGTCAGCACCTAACAACAACAACAAGGCTCACCAGGGAACTGAAAGGTGGGGCTTGTGGGAGCCGCCAGTTGTGCAGGACTGGAACCTGTGGCCCCCTTAGCTCGCAGCCCACCTACCTGCCAGCTCAGATGCTTTATTCACCGACTGTGGCGGTGCGCTGTGGCGCCCGTACAAGGGCTTCCGAGGCTGCAAATCTTTACGGGAGCAGAAAGCCTCATCTTTCTCCCGAAGATTGGCTAATAGTTGGGAACTGGTGACCTTGAGGTCAGTAGCCCAGCTCGTAACCACTGCGCGACCAGAGCTCCTTGGTACACAGACTACAACGCTGTAATCGACAGTGTTGGCCAACCAGAGTCCAACAGACGCGCAGGACGGCCCGGAGGGGTAAAACTGGGGAGTATATGCTGGAAAGGGGCCAGTTCAACAGGCTTCCCATGAAAACCCCAAACCACAGCCGATCCAGGGCTCCCTAATCTAACCATCTGTCGCGCTCATCAGACATCAGGGGCTGAGATGCACTGTGCGGAGACGACCACCCTGTGGCCGTGGGGGGTGGTGGTGATGTGCTGTGGAGTCGGTTCCGACCCACAGCGACCCTGTAGGGGACTTTAATACACCTGGAAACGGACCGGGCTGCAAGCGAAGCATCAGTTAGGAAGAGCAGCGAGGCGGCATCGGGGCTGTGCGCGGCCCGGCGAGTCACTCAACCTCTCTGGGCGCCAATCCACCCATCTGTAGTTAAGGAACGCGAAAAGGCTGCCGTCAAGCACGCCGGCCAGCAGAAATGCTGACGCCGCCGACGGACGCAGTGACGAGGAGCTGGAACCGAGTTAGCTGAGTCTCCCCTGTCTCACAAAAGGCGAGGGGAGCGCGGCGCGGGGCGAAGCTGGCGCCCGTCGCGTTCCTAGTAGGCCCGGGCCGG
>NW_006408957.1:627178-631316 GCF_000296735.1 Chrysochloris asiatica
CAGGCCTCACGCCGCCGCAGGCCGCAGACAAAGCGCTAGGTGACCGGAGACGGCCCGGCGGCCGGGACGCTGCAGGGACCCCAGGCCCGACGCGGCCCCGCACGTACCCAGGAAGCTCGCACCCTGCCGGCCGTTCCTGGGCACTCGCCGTCGCCGCCCGAACGACAGGCACGACTAGGCCCGGCCGCTGCCACCGCCGCCGCTGCCGCGCGCTCCCCGACCCGGAAGTGCACGACGCCGGCTTCCGGGGCCCCCCTCCCGCCCCGCCCGTTGGCTGGCACCAGAGACCAGGGTGAGAGAAAGGCGCGAAAAAAAGGGACGCTCCATTCCTCACGGCCAGAGTCCAGAGATGTAACACGGCCCTTCTGTCTTGAAAACAATTCAGTGTTAGATTACAGCGAAAGGAAGGCCGTGCCCAGGAAGAACTTGCCTAAACCCTGAGCGAGGGACTAGTCCGGCTTGTCCTCCCCCATCCGCTGGGACGGCTGGTACAGCCCTACTCCCCGCCCGCCGGACAGGGCGAATGGGAGAGGAAAAGCCGACCGCCTGGAGCCCCGCCCCCCACGTCGGGAACCCCGCCTCCCACGCTTAAAGCTCCGCCCACACGCTGGGAGCCCAACCCTGGGAGCTTTCCGCAGCTGCTTTCAAAGCCATGGATAGCGTCAGAGACTAGGAGGAGGACGGTTCCCGGTCTTCTCTTGGGACCAGCAGCTTTACTCAACTCACTGACCAAGCCCCGATGAAACCTCAGATGGAGTCTCTGTGTGCGCACAGCAGCCAATTAGAGCTCTACACGCCCCCTCACCGCCGTGTCAAGTCCACCCGCGCAGGGAGATTCACAGTAAATAGACTACAACTGTAACAACTGAAATCGCAGGGTAGGGCAGAAAGCAGTTCGTGCCTTAGAAAGGAAGAGACGGGTCACATGGGTCAAGAGCTGGAGGGCTTGTTAAGTGCGGTTGAGTCAGTTCGGAATTACAGGGTTTCTGAGATGGTGAATCTTTGCAGAAGCAAAAAGCCTCGTCGTTTTCCCACAGAGCGGCGGCGGACTCGAACTGCCAACTTTTTGGATTGAAGTTCAGTGCTTATCCTACAAAACCACCACGATCCCCTCTCTTCTCCCCGCCTAAAACCTCTCCCCCCTCAGGACTGGCCAGTGTTAGCTAGCTAAGACCCAAAGACTTGAGGCAGAAGGTAACAAACACCCCACAAAAATCTGAAGGAGGCTCAAGCGACTGGGGTTGTGGGGGCTGGTTTGGGGGGCGTTGGGGCCTGGGCAGGGGTTCATACACTGGGAGGGGCCTCTGGTGACTGCAGCAACACCCCCACCCCCAGTAAAGGAGGACGGCCTGGGACCAGAAGGTGTGGGCAGCGCTGGCAACTGGACAGTTTTTGAAGACAGAGCTGGCAGGATTTGCTGAGGGATGGGCCCATTAGAAGTGAGAGAAAGACAAGGAAAGGAAGAAAGCAGGAGCCAGAATAACCAAGAGGTCCCCAGAGGAGCCGGGGAGCCGGCCCCCTTTGGGCTACTCCTGGGCATGCACCCCAGAGGAGATGAAAGACCTCCCAAGACTGAAGGAGGTCTTCCAAGGCAGTCTCCCAGGCTTCAGCCCCAAGGTCCCCATCCCCGCAGGGCAAAGGTGCAGAGAGGCAGAGGTGGAGGGTCCTGTAATCAGCTGAGGACCAGGCAAGGTCACTATTTGGGGAGGGTCAAAGGGATGGATGTTGTTATTATTAGGTGCCTCCCAGTGGGTTCCAACTCACAGCAACCCTTGGAACAGATTTTGAAACCCTGCGAGGTTCTTCAGAGGCATCGCCCGTGCTATGCTGGAATCCAGTGCTATGACCACTGGGTCAGTCCGTCTTGCTGGGGGTCTTCCTCTTTTTCCCTGACCCTCCGTTTTACCAAGCATGATGTCTTTCTCGAGGTACTGGTCCCTCTGATAGTATGTCCAAAATACAGAGATGAAGTGTGGCCACCCTTGTTTCTAAGAAACATTCCTATTGTGCTTCTTCTAAGACAGACTGGCTTGTCCCGGCAGTCCATGGTGCATTCAAGATTCTTCACCAACACCATCATTCAAATGCAGTGATTCTTCTCAGGTCTTCCTAGTCACAGTCCAACTTTCACATTTATTATGAGGTGATTGAAAATACCATGGCTTGAGTCAGACGCACCTTAGTCCTCAAACTGACGTCTTTGCTCTTTGGATATTTTAAAGAGGTCTCGTGCAGCTGATTTGCCTAAACTAATTTCAGTAATTTTCTTGACTGGATCCAAGCAAAATGAAATTTTTGACAACTTCTGTTTTTCATAATGTTATTTATTAGTCTATGAGTCTTTTTGGTTCCTTTACTCAATGTAGATCGACAGAATGGGTAGGAGTCACTACGGAGGGTCTGAATGGCAAGGTGGGGATGGGTCACAGAACAAAGCAAAGGCCATCAATTGTTCATATTTAAGTTCAAGTCGAAGCTAAAGAAAATTCAAAACAAGTCCATGAGAGCAAAAGTACAACCTTGAATTCATCCCACCTGAATTTAGAGACCATGTCAAGAACAGATTCGATGTAATAAACAATAGCTAAAGACCAGACTAGTGGCGGGATGGCATCCAAAACATCATGAAGAGAGCAAAGGACGTTAATGAAGAAGACAGGAAAGAAAGAAACAAAACGGCTGTCAGAAGAGACTCTGAAGCTGCCTCTTCCCTGTAGAGATGCTAAAGCAAATGGAAGAAATGAGGAGGTAAAAGAGCTGAAGTGAAGATGATGATGAAATGTGTCCACCACTCATCTGTCAGTTGGTCCTACTGTGATGGCTTGCATGTTACTGGGATCCTGGAAGCTATGCCATGGATATTTTGAATACCAGCAGGGTCACCCATGATGGACAGGTTTATGGTGAGCTTCCAGACTAAGACAGACTGGGAAGAAGGAGAGACGGACTACAACGGAAAACCTTATGAGTAGCAGTGGAACACTGGCAGATAGCACCAGAATGTTGGATATTCAAACATGATGAATAAAGTACGTGCGGTTGAGTCGATCTTGACTCATAGCAACTCTGTATAGGGTTTCCGTGGAGCAGCAAGTGGGTTTAAACCACAAGTTTGGTGCCTCAAAGCGACCTTGAAGTCCAGAGTTTTATCCTACAGCCCCACACCGGGACTCCCATGATGAATAGCACTAGAATGTTGTCAGATATAGTGACTTCAGATGAGCCCCTCAGGTTGGAAGGCACTCAGAGATGTGACTGGGGAAGAGCTGCCTCCTCAGAGTAGAGTTGACCGTGATGACACGAATGGCGTAAAGTTTCTAGGGTTTTCAATCAGTGCTAGGGCACAACTTAGCTACTGTAAACACCCATTAGTGAGAGGAAAATGGAATGTACAAAGTATGAATCTAGGAAAATTGGAAGTTGTCAAAAATGAAATAGAAGGCATAAAGATTGATATACTAGGCATTGGTTATGGCTCATGGAGTCGATTCCAACTCATAGCAACCCTGTATAGCGTTGTTTCCAAGGCTGTAAATCTTGACAGGAGCAGAAACCCTCATCTTTCTTCTGTGGAGTTACTGGGAAATTCAAACTGCTAGCCTTGCAGTTAGCAGCCCAGCTCATAATCCACTCAGCTAAAGCCAGTGAAGATGAAACTGAAGAAGTCTACCAAAATCCTCATTCTGAAATTGCTCAAATATGCAATAAAAACAGTGATTGGAATGCAAAGGGTGGAAACAAAGAGGAAGGATCAGTAGTTGGAAAATATGGCCTTGTTGATGGAAAAGATGCTGGAGATCGCATGATAGAATTCGGCAATACCAATGACTTCTTCACTGCATATATCTATTCTAAACAACATAAAAGGCAACTATGTAATATTGAAGTATTCTATGGGCAAAATACTGAAATTGTGGAAAACTTCATTTTGCTCAGATCAACCATCAACACGTGGAACATGGAAGCAGCAGTCAAGAAATCAAATGACGTATTGCATTAGGCAAATGTATTGCACAAGACCTCTTTAAAGTGTTGAAGAGCAAAGATGTCAGTCTGAGGACTAAGGTGCACCTGACCCAAGCCATGGTATTTTCAATCACCTCATATGCATGTGAAAGTTGGACAGTGAATAAGGAAG
>NW_006408957.1:632319-633574 GCF_000296735.1 Chrysochloris asiatica
CAATGAAACAAAATATGATTTGTTGAATGTAAAAGTGATGATCTACCCTGTAAACTTTCACTCAATTCACAATAAAAGCTTTAAAAAAAGAAAACAAGGAAGAAAGAAAACCAAAATGGATATTGGAAGACAAAGTGAAGTATCATAATGAAATGCACGAAGGCCTGGAGTTAGAACACTGAAAGGAAATAGTATTATTCAGCATTTGTCTAGATGAAAGAACTGAAGGAAAAACCCAAGCCTCAACTTGAAACACTGAAGGTTTCTATGGAAGCTCTGGTAGCTTAGTGGTTAGGAAACTGGCTGCTAACCACAAGGTCAGCAGTTCGAAACTACCAGCGGTTCCGTGGGAGAAAGATGAGGCCTTCTGCTCCCGTAAAGATTTACAGCCTCGGAAACCCTGTGCAGGGTCCCTATGAGTCGGAACTGACTCCACGGTACTTAACAACAACAATAAAATGGGCAAAATATTGAATGCTGCAGAAAGCATCAAAAGAAGTTGGAAGGAATACAGAGTTACTGAACCATAAAGAAATGGTCAGTGTTCAATCATTTCAAGAGGTAACGTGTGATCAAGAGCCAATGGTACTGAAGGAAAAGCTCAAGCTGCACTGAAGTCACTGGTAAAGAACAAGGCTCTGGGAATGGATGGAATACAAATTGGAATCTTTCAACAAACTGATGCAGCACTGGAGGCACTCATTCATCTATGCCAAGAAATTTGGAAGACAGCTACCTGGCCAATTCACTGCAATAGATAAATATTTGTGCCTATTCCAAAGAGATGTGACCCAACGGATTATGGAAATAATCAGCCAATATCATTAATGTTACATGCAAGTAAAATTTTGCTAAAGATCATTGAAAGGTGACTGCAGTAGTACATTGCCAGGGGACTTCCAGAGATGTAAACCAGATTCGAACTAGCATGTCGACGGAGGGATAGCATTGCGGACATCAGATGGCTCTTGGCTGAAAGCACAAAATACTAGAAAGATGTTTACCTGTGCTTTACTGACTATGCAAAGACTTTCAACTGTGTGAATCATGACAAGCATTGTGAAGAATGGTATTCTAGGATAGTTCATTGTGATCATGAGGAACCTGTACATAGACCAAGAGGCACTCATTCCAAACAGATCAAGGGAGCACTAAAGGTTTCAAACGCAGGAAAGGTACGTGCCAGGACTGTATTCTTTCACCATACTTATTTGGTGTGTATACTGAAAAACTGGATCATCTGAAGAAGAATACG
>NW_006408957.1:645289-646371 GCF_000296735.1 Chrysochloris asiatica
TCCTCTGGATCTAGGCTCCTTCTTGAAAGCTTGTAAGCCCATCACTTCTTGCATTTGTAGGCCCTCATCCCACCTTTTGGGCAGCCAATATCCAAGTTGCCCATCCCTGTCTACTCTGTGTATGGAGTGGGTGGGAATGATCTTCACTATAAAGATTTCTTCCCTCTTTTGAGCTACTGCATCCATAGGTGTAGGTCAAGTTCATCAAATTGAATCAGATTACTCTTGTTTATCCTCTTCTTTCATCTTTTAGTTGAGCTCTGATCATCCAGTCATTGAAGCCAGGTTAATTGGGTATTATCTGCAAGTGTGGATGATCTGATGCATATGCCCTCTCTTCTTATCAGCTGGACGCTTCACTCTCCACTCTAGTCTGTAGGTAAGTTTTAGTTTTTCCCAAGCTACTCTCAGAATTTTTTCCTTGTCTTTGATTTTGAAAACTTTGATTATTTGTATATCTTGGTGATTTTCTTTTTTTTGGATCTATTCTGTTTGGGTTCATTTAGGTTCTTGTATGCTTACCTTCTCTTCTTTCATAATGTTAGGGACATTTTCTTCCAAGAACACTTCAACCACTTTCTGTTGCAGACCGTGTAAGCCTGGTCAGAGGTTCGAGGCCCTATAGGCCCGAGTATAACAAATGAGGCCACTGGCAGTCAATAGCAAATTGTTTTTCATCTTAGTGTTCAGTTCTATTTATTAATTTAATACATGGAGCCCTTGATAATCCACAGATAAATGTGATATTTTCCTAAAAGCCCAGACTGTAAAAGTTGCAAGGTCAAGCCTTTCTCCAAACTAAAAATATCTTAGCTACTTCTCGGTTCTTTGTTCTATAGACAAAGAACCCATCTTCCCTAATCCCTTTTCCAGGTGCAGCTCATTCACCAGGGCGACTCGAGTCCTCCTGAAAACCTGGCTCAGGAAGCCGAAGCAGCAGGACTCCGCCCAAGCTTTTGTCCTTACCTCTCACCTTCCCCCAACTGAGCTCAGGGGCTATAGATATGTTAATTGAGCCAAGTTGCTGGCCTGGGATTCGAACCAGCGAAGTACAATGTAAAGTTACCTGAATGTCTGGAAAA
>NW_006408957.1:646716-658873 GCF_000296735.1 Chrysochloris asiatica
GGTGTGCATTACGGGTTGGAGGGCATGCAGTAAAGATTGCAGGGCAGTGAGTTGCTGCCTGCAGAGGCCACGATGCCTGTACTCCCAAGTCTGCCCACCAGTGATGTATCCACCCTGGCTTTGGGGTGCCTCATTGTCTCCCTTCTGTCTGTCTGTGTATTCTTTTGCTATCTCTATCGCCTCCAGGTATCTCCTCCTCGTGAACCGAACCCCTATGTCGAGGCCAGACCCTGACAACTTTCTCTGTGTTTTTTATTGTCTCGTCCTGTTCTGGAATTGCAATCACCACACCTTAATTTAACCAGTCACCTGCCCCCAATTGCCCTGTGGTCCTAACAAACACTGTAACCAGCTTCATCAAGGGTCCCTACAAACTACTTCCAGACTGAGTGCCCTGAACATAATTAAAACCAAGGTCAAAAGGATTCCACCTTGGGCCAGGAACTCTGCTCGCACACCCCTTCCACAACCACCTCGTGAACTCCTGGAATTGCAGGGATTTCTCCAGGTCCAACACCTGCACTGTTTGTTTTTCCACAACATTGAAGATTAATGATGACTGTGTGAAACACCTCACAACATGGAAGACATTATGCTGAGTGAAATTAATCAATCACAAAGGGCAAATATTGTATGAAACCAATGTAAAAAGTTAGGACAAAAATTTTCCTGGTAAAAGAAACAATCTATGATGGTTATGGGGTGGGGACTGGGGGGAGGGAAAATGATTCATGGGCTAGATGGTAGACACATGTTAACATGAGTGACAGGGCAGGCAACATACAAGAGGCAGTTTTGCAGAGGAAGGATGAAGGTAGCAGGGGATACAAGGAGGAATGCAGTGGTGAAAGTGAATAAAGATCAATACCGTTGACTTTTGGTGCATGGAGGGGCTTGCAACCATTGTAATGAAGCCAAGTGTATAATTTGTTGGATGTAAAAACTGATGGTCTGTCTCTGCAGACCCGGTCAGGAGATCAAGACCCTGTGGGCCAGAGCGTTGCTGACCGTCCAAACCATAGGCTCTGAGGATCAGACTTTAGCCACCTAGCAGACATAGCAAACTGTCCCTCATCTGATTATTCAGTTATGCTTGTTAGTAATTGCATACATGAGCCCCGGATATCCACAGACAAATGTAAAAACCTTCCCTAAAAGCCGAGACTGTAAATTCCAAAAAGGCAAGTTCCCCCCTACCCCCACCCCCCCAAAAAAGCTAAAGAGGATAGAGAGAATCACTGTAAACTGATGATATATGGAGGGGATAATAATCAATGTAATGAAACAAGCTATATGAATGGTTGAATGTGAAGCTGATGATGTGCCCTGTAAACTTTCACTCAATTCAAAATAAAAACATTTAATAATAATAAAAAACAAGTAAGATAAATAAAGAAAGCCCTTTCAAATACAAAAAAAAAAAAACCAAAACCCAAAACTGATGGTCTGTTCTGTGAACCTTCACTCAAGTCACAACACAAAATACAAAATACGAAAAGATGGTGTGGCCAACAGTTCACCAATCTTTCTCCTTCTCTCACCATCCGTCCTCAGCTCCTCCTCCCAGGAGCACGGAGGCTCCATGGGATAAAACTGGACTGTGAACCACAAACTTGGTCTTTAGAACCTAACCGCCGCAGGTGGGATGTGGTCCTCATCCCACCAAACGCACCTGCACTGGGAGGACTGGTAATGTTGCCTCCCCTCCCTGTTACTACTCTCCCATTTGTCCTCCTTCCCCGCTTCCTGGCTGATTCAGGACAAAGGATGTTGCTGCCCCAGTTCTGGAAGACTGGGCTCTGGCTGAGGTAGGAAGGAAAACAGAGGGTTGTTTTAGTTCTCCTTGGGGGATGCTACCCCAAGCCCCAGTCTCTTCTCCATGGCCACAATTGGTCTACACCCCTGACATGGGGGCCCTCCCTACCTCAGCTTCCTAGCTGAGACTTTCTTCAGTGACTAGTTACCTCCCCCTGACAAGAAGATGAGCCATTGCAAGGAAGAACAAGTAGGCAGTTCCATTTGGGGGACATGAACTTTTAAATAATTTTTGCTGAATTTCTTTATAACCAAATAACACAAATAAATAATACATTGTAAAAGAAAGAAGAAACAAAAAAGCCCAACAGCTGCTCTGCAGGAGAAACACAAGGCTGTCTGCTCCTGCAAAGAAAAGAAAGAGAGAGAAAGAGAGAGAGAGAGAGAGAGAGAGAGAGAGAGACAGAAAAGACCTTGGAAACTCTTTCCAGGGGAGTCCCAGTGTGGCTTTGCAGGTTAGTGTGATGGATTGCAGAGTCACTTTGAACCACAAGGTTTGAGGTTCAAGCTCACCAGCTGCTCCCTGGAAATCCTATAGAGGGTCACTATGGGTCGAAACCGACTTGAGGGCACTTAACAACAACATGAAGCAGAACCAACTTGCCCTAATAACAGCAGGTCATTCTGAGTGTAAGATCAACCCTTGGCATATGGTCTATGAGGTCACCAAGAGTCATATGCCATCCCCATGCTTTCGCTCCCTGCTGGGAGCTTTGCTGGCCCACATGCCTACCAGCAGACATCAAATATGGAAGCATACATAGGCATTCACTGACAAACAGACCTCTCAGCTGGGGTTGGGGGCACCACACTGAGGTCCCGGGAAGAAAGATAGGGGCTAATGGCTGACTTGGAGCTTTCTGGGACAAGGTCAGTCCCTCCCCACCTTCATGTGTAGGTGCTTGGGGGGGGGGCTGTCTTGATAAACACAAGCAGCCACCCAGCCATCAGAACATGCTCAGGTGTGAGATGTGTACCCAGGGGCTTCCCAGAGTGCATCTGAATCCAGACTGCACAGGGTCCCTCTTTTGAGCATTGTTGTTTTTAAGTGCCATCCAATTGGTTCTGACCCATGAGGACCCTGTAGTGGGTCTCCAAGGAGCAGTTGGTGCGTTTGAACCGCTGACCTTGCAGTTCCAACCAACTTTGCAGTCCAGCTCATTAACCCACAGCGCCACACCAGGGCTCCCTTTTGAGGATGGTAGTGGAGGTGGTTATGTGCCGTGGAGTCGGTTCTGACTCATAGTGACCCTGTATAGGGTTTCGGAGGCTGTAAATCTTTATGGGAACAGAAAGCGTCATCTTTCTCCCGTGGAATGGCTGGTAGTTTTAAACTGCTGACCCTGAGGTTCGCAGGCCGACTCACTACCAAACCTCCATCCTTTTTGAGCATAGGCATGTATAAACACCTCCCATGCACTGCCGATCCCTGCTGGTTCCTTACCTGCCCCCACACTCCACAGACACAGACACTTTCTGTACCCCTCCCACATAGCTATTGTCACCTCCCATGCACATAGACAGAGCAACCTCCCTGACAATTCTCACATCTGGTGTGGCACTGTAGGATAAGCACTGGACTGCCAGGTTGATTTGAACTGCAAGGTCAGCGACTCAAAGTCACCAGCAGTTCCTTGGAACCCTATACAGGGTCGCTGTGGGTCGGAACCTACTCGACAGCACTTAACAAATCACAGTTCCAGGCATTCATGTAGCCTGCTTGCTTCCCACACCCACAGACCTATACCCTGAACCCCTCAAGGGTGTAGACAAAGGCACAGTGTGCACCTGAGGGTGGAGGGGCTCTGTGGATTTTGTTCAGCCCCCTCTTCTGCCATGAGGATGCCCATACTCACCAGGTTAGGGGAGCAGCAAACCCAGGAGGCCAATGGATACCTGAGAAGCTGGGATGGGTCAGGTGTAGGGGGGCTACCATGTGAGACCAGACAGGAGACAGTCAGGCTGTGTTCTAGGGAAGAAGGATGGATGAGTCTCCTGGGAAGGCTGTAACAAATTACCTGGTAGTGCTAGGGGTTGGGCATTGGACTGTTAACCACAAGGTCAGGAGTTCCAACCCATTAGCTGCTCTGTGGAAGAAAGACGAGGCTGTCTGCCCCCGTGAAGATCGACAGCCTCAGAAACCCTGTGTAGGTTCGCTGTGAGTTGCACTCAGCTTGATGGTAGTAGGTTAGGTTGGATTGTTGGGGATTTCAAACAGCAGATATTGATTCTTAGTTCTAGAGGCCAGATGTCTGAAATCCAGCGGTTGCCAAGGCCATACCCCCTCTGGAAGCTCTAGGGGAGAAGAGTTCTTTGCCTCTGTCAGCTTCAGGGACTCCTTGGCTTGTGCTCCAGCACTTCACCTTGGCCTCCATGGTCATATGACCTCCCTATTTCCTCTGTGTCTTCTGTCTTCTGTTTCTTATCAGAATCTTTGTGACCTTATCTGGATAAAGGGTCTTTGATTATACTTGCAAGTGACACTTTATTCAAATAAGGTCACATTCCAACATACTCCAGAGGGTGCTAAGGACTGCATTTGGAACTGACAGTCCAGGGAAGGGGGTACAGGTGGACATCACACTGGCAGGTGAACCTGGAGCCACCCCATCTCCCTAGTCCTGGTCCTGTCCTGTTCACGATGGGCTGGAGCTCCTCAGAATCCCACAGATTCCTGGAGGTCCCACATGATCCAGGCCTTGCAGACCCTCTACTTCTAACCTCTTAGAAGACTAAGGACGCCTGGTGAGGCGCTGTAGGATCGATCAGCACCAGGTCAGCTGTTCAAACCTACCAGTTACTTGTCAGAAACCCTATCAGGGTCACTTGGAGTCCTGGTGTGCCCCTGTAGGATAAGCAGGCTACCACAAGTTTGGTTTGAGCAGCAAAGTCGGCTGTTTGAAACTCACCAGCCACTCCTCAGAAACCCTATACAGGGTTGCTGAGTGGCAACCAACTCCACAGCACTTAACAACCACAACAGGAGACTATAGTAAGCTTTGAGCAGGAGCTCTTCCTCATCCATTTGTGACCACACCCCATAACACCTTGGACTGGGCCCCAGGTCAGAGGCACTCAGGAAACCATCCTAAACCAAGAGCTGCAATCAGTGACTGTGGGAAGAATGCAGGCTGTCTGGCCAGTGTGGGGCCAGCCACTGGTACTTGAGGGAGGGGCAAGGGATGATGCAATCAGCTGAGTGGATGGGAGAGTGGGGTCCTCCCAGAGGATTCTGTCTCCTTGAGTCTGGCTGAGCCAAGGAGTGATGGGAGAAAAGGGAAACTCCTGCTAACCCTGGGGTGGGAACAAAGGGTTTAGGGGACTTCTGTCTCAAGAACAATAGGGGAGCAAGCACTTTGCTTCCCAGTTGGGAGTCAAGATGCTTCCAGACTCAGCCTTGTCCATAAAAGGGGGGGCGTGTGTGAAGAGAAGGAAGTCTCAAGGCGAAATCTCCTGCTGCTGGTACCTTGGTCCTAATCCCAAAGAGCCCACTGCCATCAAGCCGAGTCCGACTCAGCG
Source organism: Chrysochloris asiatica (assembly GCF_000296735.1). Lineage (NCBI taxonomy): Eukaryota > Metazoa > Chordata > Mammalia > Afrosoricida > Chrysochloridae > Chrysochloris > Chrysochloris asiatica. Next base: position 652,051 of record NW_006408957.1, read on the forward strand.
ACCATGTTTGTAGACAGGCTTTCAGGGACGGTAAAGTCTACGGGACCAGACAGCATCCTGGTTCTCCTGCTGAGCCAGTTGGTGGGTCTGCCGTGTTGACTGTGTGGTTAGCATCCCAACGCCAAACTCACAGTGCGGTAACTGCGTCAGAAGCTGTACCTCTAGATCCTTGTGTGCTTGTCCTGACCCCGTAAAGGAGCCCTGGACAGGCGTGCGTGGTAACCACGCGGCCACTGGCCACTAGTTCTCCGGAAGACCGTCTCGCAGGCCGCCCTCCCATCCACACACAGACCCCAGCGCCCCCTAAACCAGCCAGGGCACGCTGGACAGGGCGGGCGGTATGTGTCTTCTGAGAGCGCTGTGTCCAGGCACGTCCAGGCCGTTCCCGGGTCAGGCCCGGGCTACGTGCGCCCAGAGCCGTCAGAGAGGGGCGGTCCGCCTGCGGGGATGGGAGGCGGGATCCGCCACGTTGTGCGGGGGTAGCGGGGTGGGGATGGAACTGCACGCGGACCCACCGGGAAGCCGGGAGGACCCCCGCCCGGGACCTAGACCGAGAGAGACCCGGGGAGCTACCTCCGCACCCCGGGAAGAGCCGCCTCGGGCTGTTCCACCGCAACAGGGCCGGGTACATGACCTGGAGAGGGCTGCACCACGGACGCCAGGCTGGGGAGCCCGCGCCCGGCCGCACCCGAGCCTGCGCCCCGCAGCCCCGCCCGGCAGGTGGCGGCCGCCTCCCGGAGGCCGACGTGCAGAAAAGAACGCGCCGGCCTCACCCGGGAAGGGCCGCACCGCGACGGGGCAGGGCAGCTTGCCAGATCCCGCCCCCATTGGCCGCCCACTGGCTGCGGCCTGGCAGGGCGGGCCCGACTCGACCGGCCATTGGCTGTGTGGCTAGAATATTTGCATACGGGCTGGACGCGGGGCGAGCTGAGGGGCCGGGCCCGGGGCCCGGGTCGGGGTGGCCCAGGGCGGGAGGGAGGCCGTGGCCACTGCAGAAGTTGGGCTGATCCGGGCGATGGCCCCGCGTCTGGGTCGCAGGTGACGAGAAGAGGGGTCCTGGGCCGGCGGGCAGGAGTGCAGCCCCGAGTCCGTTCTTCCAGGGGGGCTCCGGGAATAGAACCAGGCATGGGTGGCTTGGATGCAAGTTGGGGACCAGGGAGGATGGGTACGGCCCCACCGCCCGCCTGGCTGACCCGACGGCCAGCTCTCCAGGTGCAGGGCAGCCCCTGCCCACTGCACACTGCGCTGCTCCGGACCCACTGTGCGTGTGACAGCGGCTGATCTGTCCCTGGGCTGCGCGACTGCCCTGGCCCCTCTGTGACCCGGGCATGAGGGCGGGCGGCCACAGGGGGGCCGAGGGGCCGAGCCAAGGCCGGGAGAAGTGAGGGCAGAGGGCCTGTGTCCACTTCAAAACAGGGTGGTTTGGAGGTACACAGGGTGGGGAAGGGGAACATAACTGCTGTCTGAATGCGGAGCTCAGATTGGGCCAGGCACCCCCTTGGAGAGCACTTTTTTTTCCTTGTGTGTTCAGCTTCTGAGATGGCCATCTCTGATGTCACCACACTGAGGGCAGACCTTGGCAGGCCTGGGTGATGTGGTCAGGGCAGCCACCAACAGCACCAGAACTGCTGGGAGCAGTTTCCTGAGGACTTTCTACAGGAAAAGTTTCACTTTGACTTGGTTCTTGCATGTGTTTGCATCCTTCTATGGAAGTCACTGTGAAAGTTCTGCAGAGACCAGGACCCCGATGACCCACTCATGCCCTGCATCCAGCCTGCCTGCTCAAGGGTGGGGTCTCCAGTCCCTCTGCCAAGATCTGTGGCTAGCTAGAGGCAGGATCGGTTCCCCTTTCAGGCCAGTGAGTGAACCAGTGGTGCTGAGGGGGGAGACTCCAACTCACTTTTGAAGGGACTCTGTTCTAGTGGGCCGCTTGCTGTGGGAGCTCACCTGTCACCCCAGGGGGCTTGGCAGGGGCCAGGATCGAGGGTGGCAGTTATGGACAGAGAACCAAGCGCACGGAGTGCTTCTGAGATGTGCTCCCCCCAGCCCTGAAGAGCACTTGTGTACTTGGGGGAGAGAAAGAAAGCTGAGGTCATGGGGCCTCAGAACCCCAGGTTTATGGCTGCCCAGCATCTTGCTCCCCACCCTCCACCTCCAGCCTGAGAAGGGGACTTACCTTGGTTCTGCCCACTATGGACTGTGCATTTGGGGGGGCTGGTGGGTACCCAGCCCCTTGGTACATCTCACACCATTGTTTTCAAAGTATAGTTTAAAACTTAAAAGTAAACTTTTCTGCAGCTCAAAATTTTGCTTTGTGATCTGAAGGTCTTCTGACAGCTCCTCTGGGTGTGGGGTGGTGGTGGGGTTATCCACCTGGTGCACCCCCCAGAATGCAGCATTCGCTGAGTCCTCCTCTGCGGCTGGGAGTCTTCTGGCTCCTTAGTTTTTCCAAGACCAGCAGGAGGTAGTTGTGCATTGGCTCAGGTGTGAATGTGGCTGCCTCACAGCCTGCCTATACCTGTGGGGAGGTTCACAGGTGATAATGGGAAGCTCAGCTTCTGGGAGGGTGTGGACCGTGCAGATGGGGTAGTGGTGGGGGGCATCCCTGGACCCAGGCTGGGCCAGGAACTGATCCCCAGAGCACATCCAACCTTCCCCAAATTTAAAGGTGGGGGACCATGCTTCCGGGAGGGCTGAAAAATCCGATGAGCTCCTCGCTCTGTAGCAATTGATTGCCCACCTTCCTGGCCTTCGTACCCAAGGTCCAGCCAATCAGGATTCAACACCAGTCTGTGTCCTTATCCTCTTGAGGACCTGTCCCCAAGGGCCTCCCCGCACAGGACCTGTGGGCATGCAGAGGGGAGCTTTGGGCTACTGGGGGAGAAACCCCACGATCATCTCTCCTGGGTCTGACCTGTCTGATCTTGGTGTTCCTGTTTCCCACTTTAGGCAGGGCTTTGACTGCCCAGAGCTCCCATGTTACTCTCAAGCCCCCCAAGTCCCCTGTAGCAGAGGCAGACATCTGCCTCAAAGGACAGAGCCAGGTTCAGTGGCCAACCTAGAAAGTGGAGTCATGTGCACACTTGCCCATCCCTCAAACGCAGCACAAAGACCCCGGTGATCTAGGATGCCTCCCCCCGTGTGAGAGCCCCCAGTTTCTGTTAACACACATCTTCTTCAGTCCAGACTGTGTAGCTGAGAGCATAGAAGCCACCCTCGAGATGTGTCAAGGTGGAGGTTGGAGGGCCTGCGGTCACTGGGAGGTGGACACCGTCTGTGGCCCCACCTGCCCTAATTCCCACACTGTGGGCAGGCACAGGACAGCGGCTCTCATGCCCCTTGAGGCAGGGCCGTCATTGCACACCCCATTCCCTAAGACCACACCCTACAGAGCCTAGGAGCTCGCTGGGGCCTCGCAGACAGGCATCCACCAGGACTGTCAGGGACCGCCCCCTCCCTCGGGCTCCCAGCAAGACTCTGGAAACCTGAAAGGCGGGTCTAGCAGCAATCTTCCTCCAGCAATCACCCTGGAGTGGCCCTCACTTCCTGCTGCCACTGGGGTGCAGGCTAGAGGCAGGGGAACCCAGTGGCAGAGGGATCCAGGCTGAAGGTCGGGGCAAGTCAGAGGCCAGCCCCCAGCATCCATCGGGAAGGAGTCTATAGTCCAGGCTGTGAAGTGCCCCAGGAAGGACAGGACAGAGCTGCCTGAGTGCCGGGTCCCAGGATCCTCAGTCTTGGGGCCTATAGACCACTGGTTCCTGAAGGTGTCCTCCCAAGAGGCCAGGCCATGGCCAGCCACCAATCAGCTTGGGTATTCCCCAGTGACCCTGGTGTGGAGCCTCAAGTTGCAGCGCCCACAGGCCTTGCCCAGTACAGCCTCAGGACACACTCTGGGTACTTTGGGCAGTTTATTGAGGTCTTGGTGTTGGGGGAGAGGAAAAGGCACACACATGCACACAGTGAAGGGACACCACACACTCAAGCACACATCCCACAAGTCATACATGTGTCCCTTGTCCCCAACAAGGCATGGCATGTAGCCCTTGGGGTCTTAAGGGTCCTGAGCTGGCCACGCCCCACTCTTCTCTGGGGTGCTTGGCAGACTTGGCAAGGACAGGGGCAAGCCCCTTGCGCGGCATTCTGTCTCTGTCCCAGGGCGCCAGCCTTCTTGCTTCCTGGGGAAAGGATCCCACTGTGGCTGCCGATTCCCCCCTCATCACCTGGAGGGGCTTGTCACTAGATCCTGGGGCTGCGCAGGCTGGCATAGTTCTTTTACCTCCAGGAGTTTTGCCTCATGGGGGCCACTGTGGGGAGAACACAGCTGTAAGTGGGCTGGATCCCAGGAGGACCCCAGCCCACCCAGATGGTGCAGACATACCCTCGGGGCTCAGGCTGGGCACTAGGATGGGGCTCAGGGGAGCTCCCAGTAGGAGTCCTTGTCTGGCTGGAGGCAGCAAGTCCTGTGGGAGGGGTGGGTCAGCCTGGAGCAGGGTGGGCCTCCACCGTCCCCATGCCCCACAGAGTGGCTCTAACCTGCGTGCTCGGGGGGGCCCTCTCGGGTCGTGGGGTGGGCGGCAGCGCAGCCCCTGCCTGTTGGATGAACTGTTGTAAGTTACACTGACGTAGCTCCCGGTTCAGCTCCTCCAGCTCCTGAGCCTGGGCCTGAGGCAAAGGAGACCATCAGGGACCACGGCCATGGGCCTTGCTCTCCCAGTCAGACCTGTGACTACTCTGTACCCAGGTCCTGGGACGTTTCGGAGGCTCACCTGCAGGGCATGTTCGGCAGCCTGTAAAGCCCTGCTCACTAGGACCAGACTGCCCTGCACCTCCATGCTGTGTCGCTCCTGGGCAGCCAAGTCCTGACGAAGCCGCTCTGTCGCAGAGGACGGGGATCCGGGGGCCTCTTCGGCCAGCTGCAGCTCAGCCTCTAGGGCTCGGGCCTGGGCGTCCAGGGCCTGTAGCCTGGCAGCGTGCTCCGAAGTGGCGGCACTTAGGGCCTGCAGGCGGGCCTGTCCCTCACGCTCGCGAGCCTGCTCCCTCCGAAGCTCTTGCTCCCAAAAGGCTTCTTGGCCCAGCTCTGCGGCATTTCTCTGTACCCTCTGCTCCAGGCCCTGCAGGTCGGTGCAGCAGCCTGGCACGGACATGACCGTGGCCGCAGGATCGGGGACCCCGTGGCTTAGGACCAGTTCGGGGTGACCCACACTGAGTGCTTTACAGGGCTCCCGGCCCAGCACTGGCCGTGGCTTCGGGGGGAGGCTGGCACGAACTGGGCAGCGCTCAGGGGGTGGACAGCTGTCAGAGGAGGGCCGCCCAGCCAGGCTGGGCCCTGTCCGCCTCAGGACAAACTGAACGTCACTGGCAAACTGGCCACAGGTGGCCTGGGCGCCCACTGGACACTCCTGGGGCAACATCTGCCGCTCCTTCTCTCTCAGGCGCTGCACCAGAACAAAGCGACCGGTCTGGCCTGGGAGGGAAGGAAGGGGGTAGAAAGTGGACTTGAGAGAGGGGGGCAGCCATCATTCCCACCAGGCTCAAGGGGGGCAAAAGTGGCAGGTGACTAGCCCAGCCCCCTTGGGGGTCTGTTACCCATCAGGACTTACCTATCGCTTGGGCAAGTGCGATGACCACTTCCTGACAGGTGGTCTGCTCCGAGACCCCACAGACCACACGTTGGATGCCATCCACCCATACCTTCAGCTCCATGGCAGCCAGCCCAAAGAGCATCCCTGTTCTGATGGAAGGGTACAAGGTAAAGGGCTGGCCCGCCACAGCCAGCAAGCCTTCAGTCTTGGGGGAGTGGGGGAGCCCTCCACTAGGACCCCAGCCTCCCGTGCCAAGCCCCAGCAGTAGTCCACACATTCCTGGGGTGGGGGTCAGTCAAGACCAGCTCCCCACAAGAGAGGGGGAAGTAGGCAGTCCCTCCCAAATAAACAGAGACTGCCCCATTTACCAGCCTCCCCTTGCCCCGCCCCCACTCCCAGAACAAGGCAAATCATTAACCACATCCAGGACTTCCTGCTCCCACCTCCCCGCAGTCACCTGGCTCTGAGGTACTGCCCTTTCCGCGGGGGAGGCACGGCTGACAGTGGCTGTCCCCAGGCGCCCACGGACGCCAGCACAGAAAAAAAAATGACTGCCTCCGTTGCCAAGGGCGCGTGCCTACCTGCCTGCCCGCCCTCCCGCCCGGAGCCCCGCGTAGGGAAGAGACTTCCTCAAGTCACTGGCAGTCGAAACCCAGACCTCGATTCTCCCGGGTCCACCGAGCCCCAGGCCCCAGCAACTCCTTTGCCAGCCAGTGCTCAGCTAGATCATCCCGCAAGCAGGCGAGCTCACAGGCGGGGACCCGCAAATCCAGACCACCAGCTTCCTCCCCGGCTCCCGAGGGCTCTCTCGCCCGTACGTCGCCACCCCCCACCCCGGGTGCCCCGCCCCGCCCCGCAAGGTGCAGGTGCGGCCACCCACGGGAGCCGGGCCTCCCCTCCCCCTCTGTCTCTGCGGAAAACTTTCCTCCGTCCCAAGTCACCACCCTGGCGGCCAGAGCACCGCGCTCCACGCTCGGGAGGCTCAGGGTCCCGCACGGCTCACCTGAGCGCTCACCAGCCTCCGGGACCCAGGCATACACCCAGCCCTTCTTCGGGCGCCTGGGGCACCGCCGCAACCTGCCGCCTCCAGCACGGCGGGCGCGCCCGGCCCCGACCCCATTGGCTCGCAGACCGCACACCCCACCCCGCCGCTCCCCCATTCGCTCCCCAACATTTACAGCCCGCCCAGACCCTACATTCATTCGCTGGCTCCACTCCGCCCCGCCCCACCCCATTGGCTC
>NW_006408957.1:661190-670085 GCF_000296735.1 Chrysochloris asiatica
CCCCCCACCCCCAGCTCTCAAAACATCTAGAATGGCTCCCACGTCCAGCCAGGATACTGAAGAGGCTGAGGAAGAAATCCTCTTGTCTCCGGTGAACCAAGAGCCGGTGTGTGGAGGCCTGGAGCCTCCAACCAGATCATCACTGAATCCCATGGCTTCCCCAGGCCAGCAGGACACCAGACCCCAGGCCCCACAGGCCTCCTTTCCCATCCACCTGCAGTAAGGAAGTGGGGGTGGGGAAGGGGTGGTCAGCCTTTGGGCAGGACCAAGGAGGGACAAGGCCTGATAAAAGCAGAAGATGCTGGCCTTGCAGGGCAGCCTCCGAGTCCTTGGACCCACACACCCTGCAGCTGCTCTGGGGACAGCGAGAGTTGGAGATCCAGGCCCTACGCTGGGTTGTCCATGGTGGCCGAGATGCTCGGTACAACCACATCTTGCAAGAGGTGGCAGGGTTTCCTGCAGAGAGGTCAGGAGTGAAGCACCAGTCTCCCAGCCCAGACTGTCCCTTCCTGGTCCTGGCCCCAACTTCTGGTTTCTGTCTGACCCTAACCACTGAATCCAACCAGCCCTGACCCTTACCCTGACCTTTGTCCCTAGGACCTAGTCCTTACCTGACCCTGACTGGAACCCTAATCCTGGACAAGTCAGTAAGCTGGGAACAAGATCGGTGGACACTACATCCAACCTGAGTCCTAGCCCCGAGCTAGCTCGCCCCAGTCACTGCTCCCAACCTATAATCCACCCAGACTTGACCTGGGGGAGCTGGATCTGATCTGGCCCATCCTTCAGTCAAGAAGCCCAACTACACCCCAGTCCTCAGGTTCTGGCTGCGAAGAGGAGGCCAAGGCCTCTCTTGCCCCCCTTGGCAGCTGAGCAGAGATAGGGGCTGCTGAGATCCTGCCCTTCTCCTAGGAGCTCCTGGAATCAGGAAAAGTTCCTGCAGAACCAGGTGCAGAAGCTAACCCTGGAGCTGAAAGAGCAACAGAAGCAAGCCCAGCTGGTGAGGGCAGGCGCTGGGTGCAGACTAGGGGCTGGGTGGTCAGGGACTCCCCTCCCCATCTTCCTAGTCTTAGTGTAGAAGCTCAGTGGAAACCTGTCCACCAGGAGTGACCCCTACTGCTATGTAAAATATCGGTGGCATAGCTTCCAGCAACGCACAAGCTACAATGGGGTAATACACTGACAGACAAGGAGTGGTTTTATATGAAGAAGAATGTGACATCAGATTTGGAGGAAGACTCATTAACAACCTACGATATGCAGATGATACAACTTTTCTTGCTGAAAGCAAAGAGGATTTAAAATAGTTACTCATGAAGATCAAAGATCACAGCCTTCAGTATGGGTTGCATCTCAATGTAAAGAAAAAAATCTTCACCCCTGGACCAGTAAATAACATCCTGATAAATGAAGAAAAGACTGAAGCTGTCAGAGACCTCATTTTGCTTGGGTCCACCATCAACATCAACACTCGTGGAAGCAGCAGACAAGAAATCAAATGACATAGTGCATTAGACAAATTTGCTTCACAAGACCTCTTTAACATGTTCAAGAGCAAAGATGTCAATTTGAGGACTAAGGTACACCTGACAGAAGCCATGGCATTTGCAATCGTCTCATATGTATATGAAAGTTAGACAGTAAATAAGAAAGGTCACAGAATAATTAATGCATTGGAATTGTGGTGTTGGAGAAGAATATTGAAAGTGCATGGACTACCAGAACAAACAAATCTGTGTTGGAAGAGACACAGCCAGATGCTCCTTAGAAGCCAGGCTGGTCAGACTTCATCTTTCCTACTTCGAATCAGGAGGGACCAGGGCATCACGCTTGGTAGAGGACTGGCGGAAAACGGGAACATCCCCAATAAGATGGACTGGCATAGTGGTCGCAGCAACAGTTTAACAATGATTGTGAGGCTGATTCATTCCGTTGTGAAGAGGGTTGCTCTGAGTAGGAACCTAACAACGAGAAGTCAAGGACCCACTGGCTTCAGGGCCGGGACCTGGATAGGGTCAGCATGGATGTGTGCAGACTTGGGGATGGGGTGGGCCGGGGTCCCGAGTAGGGTGGGCTGGATGGAGAACTTACCCTCTCTCACACAGGAGAAGGAGAAACTAGAGCAGCAGTTGTTGCAGACCATCCAAACGCTACAGCAACTCGAGGCAGAGCTGGAGACCTTTCAGAAGTCCTGCCTCCTGCAGCTGGCCTGCTCGTCCTGGTTGGGCCGCATACTGCGGTCTCAGACAGGCAGCGTGGAGGTGAGGCCACGCCCTCCCAAGCAGCATGCCCTCTCTAGACTGTGCCTCTCCTGGGTGCCCCAGACTGGGTTGGATCCACCTGCTACTCAGCAAGTGTGTGCTGAGTGGGAGAGCTGTTAGGAGAGAAACCATTTCTCTCCATCCCCCAGCCCTGCCTCTGGTCTTCCCACTTCATCCTGTAGGTAGTGACAGCAGAGACAATAATGGAGCCTTGTGATTCCTCCCAAACTGAGCTGGTCTCCATCTCAGGGGAGGTGAGTGAGGCCCCCCACCTACTCTCAGCTCTGAACCCCATGGTATCAGGATGAGGGGCCCGAGTGCTGGTTGCTTTCTGACCAGGGTTTCCAGCTGAAGGATGTGGACTGGAATAGTGTCGCCCAGCGGTACCCCAACCTGTTGACAGAGGCAGCCCTCTTGGAGCACAAGTAATGTGTTGGGCCAGGCGCACCTAGGGGCTGGGAGGGCCTAGGAGTCCCCGCTCTACCCCGTGCTGTTAGCATGTCAGCCTCGGTCCTCTGACCTATCAAACAAGCAAGGTGGGGGGTCTCTAGGCCTCCTGCCCTGTGCTTTAATTAGATGCTGCGTGCCAGGTACCCAGCCACAAACGTATGTTCCCACCTGCCCTAGGAGGAGGGTGGGACAGGGCTAGGTGTCCAGGGCCAAAGCCTGCACCCAGTGAGCTGAGTATGACCCACAGGCAGCCCCGGCCACCACCACAGCTGCCGAAGCAACCGGAACACATATGTGGCTCCGCATCCCGCCTGGAGCGTGTCGAAGGTCACACCAAGAGCGTCGAGTGGAGCACCCTACCCTTGAACTCCACCAGCTCTGAGGTCATCAACGTCAACTCCAGAACCTCTCAGCTGTCCACACCATCTCGTGTGCAGAAGGTGACAGGGCATCCGCCTGGGGAGTCAAGTCATGTGTCTCTCCAGCAGACCACGGCCCGGGAGAAGATTGGCAGCTCAGATACTCTCTGTGGCCCGTCAGGTGCAGTGGGTACCCCCTGCCCCCCAGCCCTGCCCTATGTGCACAGGCAGGCAGAGCCCAAGAGGGAGGCACTAAGCCGACTGTGAGGCCCTGCCACCTGCCCAAGCTTGTACCCTAGGGCTCAGTGGTGCCTCCTGTCCGCAAATACTACGGGGTGCTCCGCCAGCTTCTTCAGCCCCCAATCTGATCATGGGGCTCCCTCCTCTCCTGCGGACCCTCGGGGGTGTTGCAGGCCACGTCCCAGCAGCAGACCTATCCTCACTGACCACTCCATGTGGGGGTTACTTTGCTCAGATCTATTGAAAACCCTCTCGGAAGAGGTGAAGCAGCCAGTCCCGCAGCCTGAAGCCAGGAAAGACTCCCGTTCCTCAGCTCAGAGGTCTAGCAGGAGGTAAGAGGCCACAGGGCACCGGCTGGGTGGTCCCTGTGGCTGTCAGGGCTGGGTGGGACGGGGCTGACTTGCTTCACCGCACCGTGCACCCTCCTCCCCGCAGATTGATTAGCTCCTGTCTGAAGATCGTGGCCGTGAACCCCCGTGAGAAGTTCATCCGCGTCCTCAATCAGTCGCTAGAGCAGACGGCCGACCTGGGCGGCTTAGTGCTCCAGCAGCTGGAGCGTGAATTCCCCGTGTGCTTGTATCGATTCCCTGCCGGCACGCTGTTGGCGCCTCAGCACCATGTCACGGTGGGCCCCCATCCCGATCCTGCTTAGCGCCGCCGCCCACACCCCGTCCTCACTGGGCCCATCTGTCCCCACAGGTGTGGGGCGAGGGGTTCAGCAACACCAAGAAACACCTGCCCGCATCCTTGGACGGCGAGTCGACCCAATTCCACCTCAGCCGTAACCGTGTAACCGTTCTCCTGAACCTCGACGGCGAGGTCAGTGTGGGGGCAGGGACTGGGAGAGGGGCTTCACGGGGCAGGTGTGATCACGACGCCCCTGCCCACCCGGCAGATCCTCAGCGAGTTCCAGACCCCGCGCTCTAGGACCCCAGTGTCGAGGGTCTTCTCGGACAACACCGATTTGTCCATCGACCGCGTCCCACTTCCGGAAGCCCCGTCGGACGCTGATACCAATGTGCAGCAGCGCCAGTCTCGGTCCTTGCGCAAGGGACGGTCGCCAGGGCTCCGGGCACATCGCCGGAAACCCAGGTGAGGCCCGCGTGGTTCTCAGTCCGCACCTCCACTAGACCCCGTCCCCAGCTGTCCAGTCCCGGGACCCCGCTGAAACCGCCCCCAGGTTCCAAACTCCGCCTTGCTAGGACAGCCGCTCCAATTCCCTGGACCCTGCCCCAGGCTGACCCACTAGACCTATCTCCGGGCGCCCCTGTCCTGCCAGGCCCGCCCATTCTCGCGGACAGCCTCCGTCCGGCCCTTAGGACACCTTCATCCCACCAGAACTCGGGTCTTTTTGCCTCTCCTGGCCCCCAACAAGCTCCTCCAGCCGCGGGAAGAGCCCAAATGGCCCGAGGACGCCAAAGCCCCAAAGCCTCTGCCCACCATCCCGGGTGAGTGCACGCGGGACCAGGAGCGGTGAGGGCAGGAGGCAAGACGGGACGCCGCCGGCCTGACTCCCTCCCTCCTTTTCCGCACAGAGGCTGGGCCGGGCCTTCACAACAGCCAAGCCAGGAAAGAGATCACTGTCCGGGTGAGACCCGGCAGCGAACTTGCGGGGGCGTGTCGGCACAGCACCCTCCGAGGCCACGCCCCCTCCACGCCCCGCCCCGCCCCCGCCCCGCCTCACAGGGCGCGTCTCTTCCCAGGTGTGCCGGAAGGACGTGGACCGGAGCTGCCCCATGGTGGCGCTGTCGGTGCAGAGCACAGCAGAGAGCAGGTACGGCTTTCGCTTCCTGAGCTGCCCGCCCATCACCGTAGATGCCTGTAGGCGGATTTAAACGCAGTGCGCGCTCGTGGGCCGATGCGCCGGCGGGCAATACATTCGTCTTCTCTCACCCAGCTGGCTCCGTGATTGTGGCGGCAGGAGTCGGGGGCGGGGTGCTGGGAGGCAGGGACACACGGTGACGAGGTCACTCCGGGCGGTCCCGCAGAAAGAAAGACGTCGGAGGCAGGCAGTGCTCGCTGCATTTATTGAACCACCTTTGCCTACAAAGTAAACTACATTTCTGTACACCTGAGAGTTGAAATGATTCCTTTGGTGTCCCGGCGTTGTACCCCAAGAGGAGGGACAATACCCTCACCCGGCGACTGCGACCGAGGCTCTGCCTTGTCCGGGCTGCCAAGGGGCAGGGCCCACAGTATTCAGGGCTTAACCTGAGATCAGAGTCTAAGGAACCCTGAGGGAGGGGAAATAGGTCATTGGTGCATGATGGGACTCGACGCCATCCCAGCAACACTCACCCTACACCCACCAAGGCCACTCCATTGACCATTTCCCGCTGGACAGCGAGGCCAAGAAACCCTGATGAGTGGAAGCAGATTGTGCCTACCCAGGCCAGCCTTGGCTCTCTCTGCCCCTACTGGCTGTTCCCCACCATCAAAGGACTTTTCTAGGCCGACCCTCCCCCCTACATGCTAGAGTCCAGTTGCCTCTGTGCCAGGGTTCAGGTGAGCTTGGCAGAGAGTGGGGGCTTCCACTAAGGGTGGGACTGGACCGGGGGGATGGGATCCAAGGATTGCATGCACCGGAGTCCTGGCAGTCTGGTTGCCACATCCAAGGCTGGCTGTGGGGTGGGATGTCGGTGGGCTCTAGGGCTCTGGCCTGAGGTGATGTCCAGGGCTCTCAGGGCAGTCACAGCTGCCAACCCCTGACCCAGGCCCCTGAGCCGACGACCCCTGAATGGCTGCTCTGTGGACCCCCAAGAGCTGGTGCCTGAGTCGGGTGGCATCGGGCACTTGGGGGGAGAGGGGATCAGTTTACAGCCCGAGGCCCCTGAGCACTCTGAAAAGCAAAGAGGCAGGCAGACCCTAAGCCTAGGCCCAGGTGTGGGAGGGGCACAGGTCCACCCAGAGCCCCATCTGTACCTGGGGCAGTGAGGCCCGAGGCCAGTGAAAGGGATCACAGGTACCCAGAGGTGGCTGGGAGAGTGGGGGAGTCAGAAATCCAGCTACCTCGGGCTTCCCTCCCACAGCCTGTTTCCCCAAGCAACCCCCCCCCCCATACACCCAACCTCCTACCGCTTTAGGCTGCACCTCTCCCCAGTACTGTACCCCCACCCCCCTCCACAGAAGCTGGGAGCCTGCTGTCCACATAAGCTCTGGGGCTAGACTGGCCTCTCTTGGGCAGGTAGGGAGAGGCTCCATGGAGCCTGTGTTAGGTCAGAGGCCTGGGACAAATCTTAAGCCATCTTCATAGGGCGAAGCCAGGAGCCCAGTAGTGGCCAACTGATCACCAAGCATCCTCAGAGCTGGGAATCTACAGCACTTCCTCCCTAGGTCCCGCTGCGTCACCAGACTGCACCTGCGTCCTCTTCTCCTGGCCCTGCCTGCTCTCCATTCATCCCCTGTGGTTCCTCTCCACACCTGGTCCTCCTCTCTGGGTTCCTGGCCTCAAGGTCCAACTGGCTCTGTGACTATGTCCCTCACCACCCCCAGTCAGCCATCTCTGCTTCCTGACCCGTAGAGGAGGGTCATCTGGCCGACTCTGAGCCCAAGTCCCTGGTCCCTGGTCTGGGTGGGCTTTCCTCTGGAGATTGGGCCCCACTGGGCAAGGGGCCTCGGTTCTACGGCCTGTGTCTTGGCTCGGTGCTAGCCAAGACCACTCAGAAGCCACTGACCCTCAGTGGGACCCGACTTGCCTTGACTCTGTGTGCCCTCTGCCACCCTTTTCTGGAATTCCTTTTTCCAGATCTACCAGCCCTGGGGACCTCCAGCTTGTGTGGGGGAAGGGGTGGGGGCAGGAGAGAAGGTGGTGGGAGGGAGGACTGGGGATTGATGCAGCCCCTCCCTCAGCAGCAAGCCCCCAACTCCAGAATAGGATGTCCCTGTCACCGCCCCTCCTGCTCCCTTCCTCAGAAGGTGTTGGGGGTCCCTCTTGGGCCCTGGGGGAGAGACTCAGTACCTGGGGCCAAGCTGGGATGTCCAGGGGCAGCTTGGGGCCCAGCCTCATTCTTTTCCCCTTTAGAGCACCTCTGTGGACCCTGGGAAGCTGCTGTCCCTTCCTTCCTGGACTTCAGATGCCTACAGGGGAGGGGACTGGATTTGGGGGTGGTGACCTGAAAATGTTCCCTCCTACCCCCAGGCAAGGCTTATCAGGGGAGGGGCACCCACCATGGGCAAAGCTCCCTCCACGTCTGGAGCTTGGCCAAGGCTAGGTGGTCAGAGCCAGCTGCGGGATCCGACCCTGGGGCAGAGGCGCTGGTTAGGAGATTCTCCGGCCTGTGTCGGGTCAGCTGCTCCCTAGATGCCCAGGCCTGAGGAGAGAGGGCTGCTTTGTGGACAACACCTTGCGACAGGAGGGACACTAGCCTTTGGTTCGAAGGGCTCTCTCAGCATAGATCAGGGTTAGAAAGAGGGCCTGCACCTCAGCCCTGCTCTACGACCTTACTATAGCCCTGAAAACTGACCCATGGAGGGGGTGTGGAAACCCTGGATGTTGGTCCATGGGGGAGACTGGAGCCCTGGACAATGGTCCATGAGGGAGTACCGGGGCCCTGGATGCTGGAGGGAGAGGGGAAGGTCCCGGATGCTGGCTCATAGAGGTGGGGGCAGGGTGGTGGAGATCCTAGATGCTGGTCCACTGGGCCCTGGTCACCAGTCCATAAGAGGGGAGAGTCCTGGACCCTGCTGTGTGAAGTGGGGTGTACCTGGGACTTGTGTCTTCGCTCCCGTAGGCCTTTGGTAGGATTCCCACAGAGGACATGGCTGGTGCCTGGAGAAGAAGACATGGCTGGGCCCACAGGAGGGTCTAGGGGCTGTCGGGTCAAGTTTAGGCCAAGTGAGTTGGTTACCATGGGTGAGGTTGCTGGCATCATCTTCTGGGGTCCCGTCTTTGGGGAACAGGCCTTCTGGCAGGTGGTCCTCAGGAAGCAGTAGGGAGAGGGGCCAGAGGCTGGGGACCCGGGGCTGGGCTTCAGGTAGGGACTTCATGGGGGCTCCCTGGGAACGATCTGCCAAGGGCAGAATCAAAGGTCACCACAGCCTATGCCAGCCAGGCAACCCAAGAGCCCACCACAGACTGTCCAAAGGCCTCAACCTTTGACGTCTGCTTCCAGAGACCCTCAGTCTCTGATCCCTCCTCCCCTTGTGGCAAGGGACACAAAGTCCATGTAAACCAGGCTTCCCCAGATGCTGCCCAAGAGGGAAGGTCTGGCCCAGGCCCTGTATGCAGAGCTCTGGGGATGATGATATGTCATAATTCAGACATATTATCAGGGGAGAGGGGAGTGAGGTACACAATGTGACCCCTGAGGAGTCTGGGACTGTGGAGACCTCCCCCGCATGGTGGAACTGGGTGTGGAGGGCTCTTCTCTTAATGGGAACTTAGAGACCTCTCCTCCTGGGGGGTGGGGGGGAGGTGCGGATCGCTCCTGCTGGGGTGGGGGATGGAGACCTATCCTGGGGGTGGGCATGGAGATTTCTCCTCCGAGTGTGGGGAACGTAGAGACCTCTCCTCCTGGGAGTAAAATGGAAAACTCTCCTCCTGGTGGGGCGTGGAGACCTCTTCTCTGGGGGGGAGGAACGTAGAG
>NW_006408957.1:670185-671149 GCF_000296735.1 Chrysochloris asiatica
ATGTGAGTGTGGGCACCACACAGTCCTGTTGGGTAGATAGACACGTGGGTCAGAAAGTGACATTGGAAAATTCAGGTCACATTTGGACCAACACCCTTCCCATTGGCTCGTCGCCCGCCCCGCCCCCAGGAGCGCCCAGGTGTGGGCGGGGTCGCGGGCGCTGAGGGAGGGCCCGCCTGGTCCACGCACGCTGAAAGCCCGCGAATAACGCGGAAGCGCGGAGGCAGCTCCGCGGCCCGAGGGCAGCGCGTCGGGACAGGTGCCTGGCCCCTCGCCTCGTCAAACTTGCCTGGTATGACGGGCCTCTGGGCCAGGAAGGGGGCACAGAAGGCAGAGGGTCAGCCGGGCTAGGGCCGACTTTCTCATAACCCTCCAGGACAGAGAGTCCCACCGACCCCGCTCCATCAAGGCTCTGGATGGCAAACTCAGGACGCAGAGGGCTCGGGGCTGAGGCTGAACGGGGTTCCCAGGCCCGCGGGAGAGGTGGGCAGGGCCGCTGGAAATTGGCCTCCCCTGGGCTCCAGTAGACTGCTTTGGTGGGAGAGATGGTCTGCCCGAAGCTACCTTCTCCCACCCATTCCTGTCTCACTCAGGACTGCCCCGGGCCCGATGGCCCCCGCCTCTCACTTTTGGAAGCACAGCAAAGCAGAATTTGAAGTTTCCGTCTGCCCTTCAGTGCCGTGCCAAGTGGACAGTCCAGGCCACAGAAAAGGCGGCCAAACAAACACACCCCACTGCCACTGAGCTGATCCCGGCTCAGGCGACCCTACTTGTTGTTAGGTGCCATAGACCCATAGCGACCCTATGCACAACAGAACGAAACACTGCCCGATCCTGGGCCAACCTCACTACTGTCGCTACGCTTGAGTCCATCAATGCTGGCACTTGGCCAATCCATCTCGTTAGGGGTCTTCCTCTTTTTCTCTGACCCTCCACCTTACCAAACATGATATCCTTCTCCAGC
>NW_006408957.1:678799-688074 GCF_000296735.1 Chrysochloris asiatica
GGGCCATAGAGACCTCTCCTCCTGGGGGAACGTAGAGCTCGCTCCTGGCAGCGCAATGACAAGGCCTCCAGGCCTTCGTTGGAGGGAGTGCACGTGGCCCGTACCCGGTCCAGGCAGCAGGCTGTCCAGGACACCGCCCTCCCTGATGGCCTCCTTCACCATGAGCCAGTCCTGGGTTAGTGTCCGGGCGGCCAGCAGGCCCGTCTGTGCAGCAGGGGCCTCGTCCAGGACCTGAAGCTGGGGGATGAGTCTCCGCACCTCTGTCCGGTAGTTGTAGCCCCGGGGTGCCTGTGGGGATGGGAGGCAGACCTGGGTCCTGGCTCCACCCTACCTGGAGGGACAGTGGTGCCCCTTCCGGTGGACCCTACCCAGAACCTGCAGCAGGTGGTTTCAGTGAGCAGTGGCCAGCCTGGCCTGGGGAATGGGCGCTATGAGTTCCAGCCAAAAGGGGCTGCATGTTTCCTGGCTGGGGGCGTGTCATACACAGTGTGTGTGCTATGGTTCTGGACTAGTGTGCACAGGCATGTGTACAAAATTCTGTGGAGATGGTCAGCAGAGATGTGGGGCCCTTTGTGGTAGGGGAACACCTGGGGTGTGTGTGTGCACATGGGGCCTGTGTGTTTGGCCGGGTGTGTGCGTTCACCTGGGGCCCGTGGGCTGGCTGGGCTAGGAGGCACAATGGTACTGCCAGGACAGAAGAGAAAGGGCTCACAGGGAAACAAGCCACAGGTGGGCTGTTTCCTGGGGAGACTCCTGCCTCCTGGCAGGACCTTGGGCTGGACAGGGTCCTCAGACTGTGGGAGGGCGGAGGGGCTAGAGCCATGGATGCCTGCGTCCCACACACCTTGTTGGAGAGGCCAGGGCCAGGCCGCAAGCACACCAGGTTACCCTCCAGGGTGAGTGTGGACAGCCGGGGGCACAGCTGCAGGTAGCGCACCTGCCCCAGGTCCTCCACGCTGTTGCCCTCCAGGTCCAGCACTTCCAGCTGCTCGAGCAGGCACAGTGGGCTCAGGTCCGAGATGTTGTTGTAGGCGACATAGAGTTCCTGGGGCAGCCCGGGGAGGGACGAGGGAGTTAGCCAGGGCCTGGCTGGCTCCCGTCCCCCAGCCTAGGAGAAGCACACCCACCTTCAGGGCCGGGAAGGAGCCGATGCCGTCTAGATCAGACAAGCCACAGCGAGCCAGCCAGAGCACCTGCAGGTGGCCTAGGGATGTGCCCAGGTCTCTATAGAAGGCGGGAGTAGGTGTCGGTGCAGTCTGGGAGCACTGGGGAGGCACCAAGCCATGTCTCACCCTAGTCACTGCCCACACCTGTGTCCAGGTGCAGGACCAGACCTGTGACTATGGCTGTGGAGGCCCCAGACCTGCCGTTCCCTCCTTGCTGCTGCTTCCGGGTTTGGCATGGGCAGAACTCTAGACCCAGAAGTGGTCGAATGCTCTCCACCCTCTCTGAGGCCTGGTAGGCCTGGACCTAGCCTTGGGGAGCTGCCCTTGTGCTGCTCACTTGAGTGCGGGTGGGAGCGTAGACTTCTACCACAGTGGAGTTTCTCAGAGAGCTAAACCTGTCCTCCATTCATTCTCCCTCTCTGTGGACTCTTCCTTGCCAGCATCTCCCCCTCTGCCCATCAGGACCCTTGCCCACTGGGTGTCTCACATCTCCTGACTTGGGCTTAAGCCCACTGTTGTACGTCCTTCCAGTCAACCCATCAATGACGCTCATTTCTGGGATATTTTTGTATGTTTCTCTTTCTCCTTCATGTTCTCTGTTCTCAGATGTCGGTCCTCTGACACTGACAAACATTCTGACCCTGTCTCTCTTAGTTCCATCTTCTTGCCTTTCCTTTGACTTTCTCAGGGATTTCCATATATTCCTAACTTTCCACCTTCTTTTGATGCTTTCTCCATCGTTCAATAATTTGCCCAGAGAATCCTTCAATAAAGAAAGCCGAGGCTTGAATTTTTTTCTTCAGTTCCCCCAGCTTGAGAAATGCTGAGCGTGTTCTTCCCTTTCGGTTTTCTAACTCCAGGTCTTTGCGCATTTTGTTATAATATTGGACTTTGTCTTCTTGAGCTGGTCTTTGAAATTTTCTGTTCAGCTCTTGTACTGCCCCATTTCTTCCATTTACTTCAGCATCTCTACGCTGGAGAGCAAGTTTTAGAGTCTCTTCTGACATACGTTTTGATCTTTTCTTTCTTTCTTGTCTTCTTAATGACTTTTTGCTCTCTTCATGTATGATGTTCTTGATGTCATCCCACAACTCTTCTGGTCTTCCGTCTTTAGTGTCTAGTATATCAAATCTGTTCTTCAGATGATCTCCAAATTCAGGAGAGATATATTCAAGGTCATATGTTGGCTTTTGTGGACTTGTTTTCATTTTCTGCAACTTCAGTCTGAATTTGTATATGAGCAACTGATGGTCTGTTCCACAATCTGCCTCTGGCCTTGTTTTGGCTGATGATATGGAGCTTTTCCACCATCTCTTTCCACAGATGTAGTCAATTTTATTTCTCTGTATTCCGTCTCTTATGTTATTTAAAGAAGTTATTTGAAATGAACAAATCATTGATTTTCTAGCATTCTATCATGTGATCTCCAGCATCATTTCTATCACTAAAGCCATATTTTCCAAGTACTGATCCTTCCTCTTTGTTTCCAACCTTTGCATTCCAATCACCAGTAATGATCAATACATCTTGATTGCATGTTTGGTCAATTAGTTGGTAGAGTTCTTCATTTTCATCCTCCTGGCTTTAGTGGTCGGTGTGTAAATTTGAATAATAGTGATATTAACTGGTCTTCTCTGTAGCCACATGGATATTATCCTATCACAGACAGCGTTGTACCTCATGACTGACCTTGATATGTTCTTTTTGATGATGAATGTGGGATCATTCCTCTTCAATTTGTCATTCCTGGCATAGTAAACCATGTGATTGTGTGATTCAAAATGGCCAATACCAGTCCATTTCAGCTCACTAATGCCTAGGATATCGATGTTTATGTGTTCCATTTCATTTTTGACAATTTCTGATTTTCCTAGATTCACACATCATACATTCCATGTTCCGATCATTAAAGGATGTTTAAGCTGTTTCTCTTCATTTTGAGTTGTGCGCCATCAGCAAATGAAGGGATTTACTCCATTCACGTCATCACGGTCAACTCTACTTTGCAGAGGCAGCTCTTCCCCAGTTGCATTTTGAGTGCCTTCCAACCTGAGGGGCTCACTTTCCGGCACTATATCTGACAGTGTTTCTCTGCTGTTCATAAGGTTTTCAGTGACTAAATAGTCAGAAGTAGTTTGTCACTCCTTCTTTCTAGTCTGTCTTTATCTGGAAATACACAGAATCACTGTTACCAAAAAGAAATGGTTGATGTTCAACTATTTCAAGAGGTAGCATGTGATCAAGAGCCAATGATACTGAAGGAAGAAGTCCAGGGTGCATTGAAGGAATTAGCAAAGAACACGGTACCGGGAATTGGTGGAATACAAATCGAAATCTTTCAAGAAAGTGAGGTGGCACTGGAGACACTCACTCATCTATGCCAAGAATTTTGGAAGACAAATATCTGGTCAACTGATTGGAAGAGACCCGTATTTGTGCCCATTCCAAAGAGAGGTGACCCAGTGGAATGTGAAAATCATCAGACAATATCTTTGCTATCCCATGCGAGTAGTTTTACTCAAGGTAGTATAAAAACGGCTGTAACCATACATTGACAGAGAACTTTCTGAGGTTCAAGTCAGATTCAGAAGAGGATGTGGAATAAGGGATATCCCTGCTGATGTCCGATGGATCTTGGCTGAAAGCAGAGAATATCAGGTTTTTTGAAAACCATTTTTATCATTCCTGTCTCCAAATGTCCTCCTGGGTCTCTATAGAATTGTGTCCCATTTTGTCTTCATGTCTTTCATGGTGTTATTATTGTATTCTATTTGTTCAGAGTTTGCATTCATTCTTCCGCTGGCTCTGAACCAAGTCACATGATTATGCTTAGCTGTATGGGAGGCTGGGAAATCTCCTGTTTATTTTGGATGGTCACATGTCCAGCATGAATAAAACTGGGGGATGTAGTACCAAAGGATAAGCCACAAAGTGGCCATTCACACCCACCAGCTGCTCCTCAGAAATCCGATATAGGGTCACTGTGAGTTGGAATTGACCCGACAGCACTTAACAACAACATACTAAAGAAAAATAAACGAATAGATTTTGTTGCATTTTAGATTAAAGAGGAAGTCAACAGGAAAATTATAGAACACTTAGAACAAATGACAAAAATCAAAGCATATAAACATTGATGGAATCCTTTTAAAGTGCCACAGAGATCTTTAAATCTATATATTAAAAAAGAGAAGGATTAGAATAACCAAGCTAAGTATTTAGTCCAAGAAGATGGAGAAAGGAAAACAAATAACAAAGGTATAAGGAAGAAGGACATAAGGAAGGACAAAAAATAACAGAGAAGATTCACAGAGCTGTTATCAATTGAATGTGTCCCCCAGATATGTGTTGACTTGGCTGGGCCACAATTCTCAGTGGTATGTGATTATCCACCATTACGTGGTGATGGGATCACCCCATGTGTTATAAATCCTCACTTCTGCATGTTAATGAAGCCAGATGCAATCTACAAGATGAGGTTGTATTCTGAGTCGATCTCTCTTGTGATGTGAAAGAGACAAAGCAAACAAGCAGAGCTCACGGGGCTTCAGCATCACTGAGAAAGAAGAGCAGAGAGTGCAGCCCGTCGTTTGGATGCAGGGTTCCTGTGCTGGGAAACTCCTAGACCCAGTGACGTAAGGTTGCTGATAACGACCTTCCCCCAGAGCTGCCCAAGAGTCAGTGTCCTGGATGTAGACTTTGATGAGAGAGTAAATGTTGTTTAAAGTCATCCACTTATGGTTCTCTAGAGAACTAATACAAGAGCCCAAAGCCAATTCTTTAACAAGATTAATAGTCTCCTAGCACACTAGTCATAGATGAAAGGAGAGACAATGAAAATCAATGTGCAGACTTTAAACAGAAATAATCATGGATACAGCAGAGATATAAAAATTATAAAAGATTGTTATAAGCAAGCTATCCAGCAGCAAATTTGAGAACTTAAGACAAAGCTATCAACACAAGAAACATAAATTGATTAGAGTAATAACCCCTAGATAAAGTGTAATCAAAGACCCTCTCCTCTCCACCTCTCAAACCCCAAAATATGTACCTGTTTTACAAGTGAGTTTTAATGATCATTAAATTGATATTTTCTATTTCCTGCAGTAATTTCCTATAAGATACAATAAGTTTCAGAAATTAAAAGAAGGATATTTAAAAAACAAAAACTTTAAAGAGAGACACCTTAATACTTGATCTTTGATTTCAGTATCAGTTAAGGACGGTACTAGGATATTAAAAGACTATTTCACTAATTAAAACAGATGTGAAAACTGCTAAGTAAATATTATTTTAAAGCTACATTGATTTTAAAGTAATGCATCATGATCAAGTAATGTTTACTGCAGGAATGCAAGAATGAATTACCGTCATAAAACTATCAGAGGGGGAGTTGACAAAATTAATAGAGTCAAGGAAAAATATCCTCTTACAGTCATAGTAATAGATGCAAATCTATTATTGGTGAAGAATCTTAGACACATACCCATTAAGATCAGGAACCAAACAAGGAAGCCTGATTCTATCACTGCTACTATTTAACATGATGCTGGAGATCCTGGCCAATGCTATAAGACAAGAAAAATCAATGAGACGTGTAAGGGTTGGAAGAGAAAAGAAAACATTGTCATCATTTGCTGATAATGGGATTATCAACATAGGAAACTGAAACAAATTATTTGAACAAATCGACAGTTCAGCAATATTGATATGTACAATAAATCAATTTATAGAAATCAACAGGGTTTCTCTCTATTTACAGCAATCATTTGGAAAATGCAACAGTAACAAGAGCTCATTCATGACTGAACATACTGTATGATTGGGAATTAATTCCATTCTGGTGTCAGGGGCCCATGTGCTTTAGAGGAGGCTGGTATACTACCCCATCCCAAGTGGCAGTGAGGTAGGGAGCATCCTGGATAGTCTAAGCCCATCATAATCCATCCCCTTGCCAATGACTGGTATAGGAGGGTGTAGACAAGATTAAATTCTAGCCCAGGAAACATGAGGGGAAGAATCCTTGTTCTAATGGACACAGGTGGGCACATTCCCTGCCCCAACTGTCCAGTCTGAGGGTGCACTGTGTGGGGGTGAGCATTAGAACAGACATTTACATAATGTGCAGAAGAACCTGGACCTTTGGTTACAAGACTTTACTGCTGAACTAACCTTTCCTGAAAGAAGAAATTCTGAGCTTCTTGTCAGGAAGATGTGTTCCCTGTGATTACAAATAGATTTGTGTCCCTCATAGGCATTGAAGGAATAAATAATTTCCCATTCTTTAGGCCATTTTGATATGGGTTTCTTTTCCTTGAAACTAAAAGCACTGTAATTGATATATAAAGTCTACACAGGAAAATTTGAACTCTTATGATATACAGAAAACCATTCTTCTTGGATGCATACACCCTAACAGGTAAACCCAAAGTAGTATGTAACTATTTTATAATATCAATAAAAATTTCCATGAAGACTTTGTGTGTATGTGTGTGTGTATGTGTAACTCAGGAAACAGATGGTAAGAGTCAAAAGCAAGAATCGATATATGTTCATGAATACCTGGGCTGATTTGGAAAATGGAATGTAAAGATGAAGATATTAGACTTCCAGCAAGATGGCGGACTAGGTCACTGTAGTGCACAGACCCTCTATAACAAAGATACGAGAGAGAAAATAAAACAGACACAGATGAAAATTATAGCACCCTGAACTTCAAAAGAAAGGTTAGAGAGGTGGATGGAGTGCTTGCTGAGATGAGAGGCTGAGCAGGGATGATGAGACTGGTAAGTGGCTGGCTAACCCCAGCTCGACCATCTTGTGAGCTGCTTTGGGCAGCTTTGGCAGTGGAGGGAGACCTGGCAAAGCAAATTTGAGAGGGTGTAAGAAAGGTGCCATTTCTTCCTTTTCCCCTGGTGACCAGAGATGTGGCGAGCTCACACCCTCATCCACTTCTAGTACAGGGGCTGTTCTCTGGAAGTTCAGAGCCATGTGGTTGAAAGTCACATCAGCGTGAAGTGGGGGCCTCCTGTGCTGCATTGGTGCCTGGATTCAGGTGGACTTGGCTCCACACCTACAAAACCTTCAAAGCCACCAGAGCAGCAATGAACCAGTCACTCTGCTCTCAGCACCCCCATGGTCACAAAAGACACTGAAACTAGTGCCATCAAGGGTCCCCAAGAACTACTGGATTGAGAGTGTGGAACATGACAACACCAAGGCCAATAGGAAGTCCATCTAGGGCCAGGAACTCCGCTGTCACATTCCTTCCATAACCAGTCACTTTGTGAACTCTTTGAATTGCAGGGGCCCATCAGAGATTTCTCCCCTCTAGGTCCAACAACTGCACTGTTTGTTTTTACAAATACAACAACTCCACAATGCCCCAGAGGCAACAGACAATTTCAGCTCACATGAAGAAACAAGAGCGAACGGCTCAAACAAATGACCAAGATGCAGAGCCGGAAAATGATTTTGAGAAATAAAAGGTATTGGGACTAACTGAAAAATAATTCAAATGAATGATAATTAGGTACCTTCAAAGGATATATAAAAAGATCAAGGAAAGCAAGGAGAACACAATAAAAACTTTAGAAGAATTCAGGAAAACACAACAAGAACAAACAGATAAAATAAATGCAAATTTTCAAACAGTACAAAACCTGTGATTAGAAATCCAGAAGATTAATATTAAGATCTCAGAAATGGACAATACATTGAAAGGGCAAAGGAGTAGGTAGATGTGAAGCTATGGAAGCCCAGATTAGTAAACTTGAAGAGAAATCTCTCAACACTAGTATGCTAGAAGAACAATCAGAAAAAAGAATGAAAAAAATCGGAAGAAAGTCTAAGAGTTATGTGGGACACCATGAAGAGGAACAACTTATGGATGATAGGAATTCCAGAACTGAAAGAGACAAAGAGTTGTTGGAAGAAAACTTCCCTAACATCACAAAAGAAGATACACTTATAAGAAGCTAAAGAACAGGAAAGATTCCCAAAAGAAAATTACCAAGACATACCAAATTTAACAAAATCAAAGCCAAGGAAAGAAGCTTGAGAGCAGCTTTGTTGTTGTTGTTGTTAAGTGCCATCGAGTCGGGTCCGACCCATAGCGACCCTGTACAGGGTTTCCGAGGGTGTAAATCTTTACGGGAGTAGAAAGCCTTATCTTTCTCCCGCGGAGCAACTGGTAGTTTCGAACCGCTGACCTTCAGGTTCGCAGCCCGATTCAGCTTAGGAAAACCTAAAAGTTACCTACAAAGGAGGACCAATGAGGCTAAGGTCTGATTTCTCAGCAGAAACCATGCAGGCAAGAAGGCAATGGCATGACGTATACAAAACTCTGAAAAAATTACCAACCAAGAATCAGATACCCAGTGTGGGGAAAGGTAGAATTCCCAATGAATAGTTTTCATCTTGTCTCAGTGGGTCTGGTGAAAGGAGATGGGGAGAAGATTCTTATGATACAATAGCGAGTAATTGTTATCACAACTAATTGTGACTGTCACAACTGTAAAGGTAAAAGTTTTGTAACAAAAAGAGGGGAGTAGTTAATCTTATAGTACAGGAACAGAGGACCCTAGGCCCATCAAGGTAGAAGAGCATAAGTGAAATGTGGGATCTTATCCAGAGAAGCAGCGACACCAGAGATGGAGGCAGAGATGGAGACATGGAGAGAGGGAGCAGCTGAGGATTTTAGACTCATGGAAAGAGAAAGGCTGTGTGCTGGCAGCCAGGTGCTGGTGGTCAAGAGGCAGGCTTGCAGAATGTGTCCTTTGGTTGTTTAAATGATTGTATATTCCTGAGTGTTTTTGTGTACATCCCCCCACAACAAAATAAAAACCAAAAAACCTGAGGGAATATGTTGAATGCTGATGCGCGCAGGAGATTGTAATCATTGCAATGAAACGATGCGTGTGAAACCAACGTTCTCCCATGTCAATTACCACTCAATTCACAATAAAAACTTAAAAAAAAAAAATCATATACCCAGCAAAGCTGTCCCCAAATTTGTTGTTGTTGTTAAGTGCCGTCGAGTCAGTTCCGACCCATAGTGACCCTGTACAGGGTTTCCGAGGGTGTAAATCTTTACAGGAGCAGAAA
>NW_006408957.1:689989-691694 GCF_000296735.1 Chrysochloris asiatica
ATAAGTTTTTAATTTTCAGTATGTCCCACTCATCTATTTTGAAAACAGACTGTTTCAAACAGGGAAAATTTTTATAAATTACTGGGTAGCCTCAATGAAAAGTGCATCAAAAGAAGAAAAATAAGAGGAAAATCAGGAAGATTTAGTAAGCATTAACACAACAGAAATGAAAATGAATAGAAAACCCACAAACAATATGAACTCTGGTTAGAAAATTATGTGGAATGAAGAATCCAGCAGTACGACAAAAAAATTGGCAACAATCAATTCATACTTATAATTACACTGAATGTAAATGGATTAAATGTAGCAGTCAAGAGACATAAAGAGCAGAAAGGAGAAGAAAACAGTAACGCTCAATATGAGTCTACAAGAGACAGATCTAAACGATGGGGACAACCTAAATCCCTATCAACAGAAACATGGTGAAACAAATTTTGGTACCTACACACAAGGGACCACTATGAGATGCTAAAGAATGATGATGACTGTGTGAAACCCCTCACAACATGGTTGAACCTGGAGGACATTATACTGAGTGAAATTAGTCAATCACAAAAGGACAAACATTGTATGAGAACAATGTTGTAAAAAGTTTTTTAAAAAGGTTTTCTTAACAAAAAATCTATGATGGTTACAGCGCGGGGGGAAGGATGAGAAAAGTATTCGTAGGCTAGAGGGTAGACACATACTAACATGGCTGACGGGAGCAGGCAATGTACAGGAGGGAGGTTAGCAGAGGAAAGATGAGCTAGTAGGAGAGACAGGGAGGCATGCAACAGTTAAAGTGAATGGAGGTAAATGCTGTTAACTGTTGGTCTCGGTGTAAGAATAGACAGCCGATCAAACAGAGCTCATCAATGTATGCAGGTAGGAATGTGAACCGGGTTAAGGATGAACATGGTCCTAAAATTGGTTCAGAAGCCGCAGATTATCTGTAGATGATGCTGGGGCAACTGATTTACTGTATCACCAACAAAAGTGATGTACTGTAGGAGGAAGGACCTTGCTACTGATCAACAACATAGCATTGCAGCTGCCCCCAAAATGACGCCAAATAAAGTCCTGCTTAGGCTTCGGTCTCCTGAAAGCTTGTCTTTATTACACCAAGAGACCCTCCCTCCAGTAGTTTCCACCCATTGAAAGCCCACCAAAACTGGACGCACCGCCTTAAATACGCCAGCCTGTAAGGGACGGGTGACTTTAAGTTCCAGGTTTATTTTCAATAAACCTGTCTGCTGTTGAAGCCACATTTCTCTCCTCGTCTCTTTCTTTCTTAGTTCTTACAAAGATTAAAAAAAACAAAACAAATCTGAAAGTGGCAAGTGAGACCGTAAAGCGAATAGGAGAAAAACTAGGATATCTGTGTGACCTTAGGGTGCAGCCAGACTTTGTTAATAATAAGCAAAGCACAATCAGAATCAACTGATTTGACCAAATCAAAACAAAGGATTTCTGTGCAGGACACCATGGAGAAAGTTACCAGGAAGAGACTGTGTGGAGGGTGACGTCATAAAACGCACTGAGAACATACAAGGACTAGAGCACGAGTGCAGTGAAAACAACAGTGCATAGGCCTATGAAGGGAGGCTCAACCTTCCTGTTAATGAGAGAACACAAGTCATTAAACTGCAGTAAAACTTGCCAAGTAAATCACTGTCATGAATTCCAAATTACTTGGTGACTTTTCAAAACTGTCTGTGTG
>NW_006408957.1:699487-711578 GCF_000296735.1 Chrysochloris asiatica
GGCCCATAAAGTTGCTTGATCCACCTCCACGATCTCTCTGTGATCCAGCAGACTGCACCTCTTGCTTAGAAAGGGCCTTTTTCACTTCACAATTATGCCCATTAATAGTGTGGTATTTCTGAACAACAATTTTATCAACTGTATCATGATCATCAAAAGTTACAAAAGCAAATCCTCTCTTTTTTCCACTCTGCCTGTCTTCCAGAACTTCCATGGTTTCAATCAGGCCACACTTTTCAAAGTAGTCTCTCAAATTATATTCCTCTGTGTCTTCCTTAAGGCCACCAACGAACATTTTCTTCACTGTTAGATGGGCACCAAGCTTTGCAGAATCCTCTCTAGAAACAGCTCTCTTTTGTTCCACTACACGCCCATCAACCTTGTGTGGCCAGGCGCACATTGCTGCATCCACCTCTTTGACACAAGAGTAAGTCACAAAACCAAAGCCCTTGGAACGTTTTATCTGGGGATCTCTCATCACCACACAATCTGTGAGTGTGCCCCACTTCTCAAAATGTTCTCTTAAACTATCATCTGTAGTTTCAAAGCTCAGACCACCAATAAACAGTTTTCGCAACTGCTCTGGTTCCTTTGGATCATGACTCTCCTCCCCGCGGCGGTGGCGGCGGCAGAGACGGCTGGAGTCGGGCTGGGGGCAACTGGGCAGCGGTTTTACCTCCATTTTGAGACCGGACTCACCTCTTCCAACTCAAGTTCAATATCGTAAATCCATTTTTAAATAACATAAAAGACACAGACCTCACACAGAAAGCAAATCAACTACATCTGTGGAAAGAGATGGTGGAAAATCACAGGACAGACTGTGGAACAGACCATTAACTGCTGATGTGCAAATTCAGGCTAAAGAAAATGAAAACAGTTTCAAGAGAGCCAAAATAGGACCTTGAACACATCCCATCTGAATTTAGAGACCATCTCTAAAAACAGATTTGATACATTCGTCACTAGTGACTGAAAACCAGAAGAATTGTGGGATGACATCAAGAACATCATACAGGAAGAAAGTAAAAGGGCATTAAAAAGACAGAAAAAAGAAAAGACCAAAATGGGTGTCAAAAGAGAATCTGAAACTGGCTCTTCAGTGTAGAGATGCTAAAGCAAATGGAAGAAATTAGGAAGTAAGAGAACTGAACAAAGGTAGCCCGTGAAGACAAAGTCAAAATCCAAAAGGGAAGAACACACTCAGTATTTCTCAAGCTGTAATAACTGAAGAAAAAATTAAAGCTTCAACTTGCAATACTGAAGGACTCTATGGGCAGCAGGGAGTGCGATGATTCCATACGATAAGCACTGGACTGTGAACCATAAGGTCCATGGTTTAAGCCCACCAGCCACTCCTTAGAAGGATGGTGAGGCTTCATCTTCCCACAAAGACTTAAAAACCCTAAATGGGGTTGTTATAAGTTGGAACCAATTCACCAGCACATAACAACAACAACATGGGTAATACACTGAATGATATAGAAAGCATCAAAAGAAGATGGAAGTTCTTCAGCCTATAACTGATTGGAATACCTAAAAGAGGTGCTAGAACTTGCCCAGTGAATGAGGCTTCCTGCGGAGGTGTTGTAGTGTATAAGACCTTAGGTGATATCCTGGTCCCCATCCAGAATCTTCTGAGGTGGGAAATTTCCACTTGAAAAGATAAGCAGACCAGCTTGGAGCAGCTACAGGAACAGAAGATACTTCTTGAAAGAAAGACCAGCAGGAAAAATCAAAAACAAAAACGGCAGTCTGATTGGCTACTACATGAATAAGCAAGTTGTCCACAGGTGAGCCATCAAGGCAAGCAATCAAGTCCCTTCAGGGCAAACCCCCTTCCAAGATTGAAACTCAAAGGGAATACATGAGCAGGCATGTAATCTTGCTGGTGACCACACTGGTCTACTGATGAGGGGAAGTGGGGGGAAAGCAGCAATGAAGATGTGGGCTGAGTCCGACCACGTTCAATAGACTCCCATCAACCTGGAGTATGGTGAGACCTGGGGACTCCTGAGCCCCTGGACAAGGACATAGCCACAGAAGGCTAATGTGGAGAGTGAAGCATCCAGCTGATATGAAGTGAGGGTACTGTCTGCAAGAATGCCCATACTTGCAGATAGTACCCATTTGATCTAGCTTCAATGGCTGGATGATCAGAACTTGACTAGAGGAAAAAAGAAAAGGGAAGAAAAAAAATTTTTTTTGATAAAGAAAATAAGTATAATTCATGACAATTTGATGAACTTGACCTATACTTATGGATGTTGTTGTTATATGCCATGGAGTCGGTTCCGACTCATAGCAACTCTGCATAGGTTTCCGAGGCTGTAAATCTTTACAGACTCATCTTTCTCCCACAGAACAGCTGGTAGTTTCGAACTGCTGACCATGAGATTAGCAACCTGATTCGTAACCACTATGCTAACAGAGCTCCTTACTTATGGATGTAGTAGCTTAAAATATCAACCAAGAAGGAAGAATCTTCACAGCAAAGATCATTCCCACCCCCTTTGTATACAGGGTTGACAGGGATGGGCAACTTAGACATTGGCTAACTAAAATGGGAGGGCTATAAAGGCATGAAGTGACTGGCTTACAAGTTTTCAAGAGTGAGTTTAGTTTCAGAGGGTGTGGGGGAAGGCAGAATCTCCACTGAGTGGTTTTCAACCTATCTAGATTGGGCTAGTGAAAGGAGATGGGGATAAGACTCTTGTGGTTCAATAGTGAGTAATTGTTATCATGACTGATTGCGATTGTAGCAACTGTAAAGGTAGACATTTTGTAGCAAAAAGAGGGGAGGTGGTTGATCTTGCAGTCCAGGAGTGGAGAACTCTGGGACCATAAAGGGAGAAGAGTGGGAACAGATGTAGGGCCCTATTCAGAGAAGTAGCGATGCCAGAGATGGAGGCAGAGATGATGATGTGGAGAGATGGAGCAGCTGAGAGGGGACTGTAGACTCATGGAGGGAGAGGGGCTGTGTGCTGGTGGCCAGGGGACAGGCTTGCAGGGTATTCCCTTTGGGTGTTTGAATGATTGCATATTTCTGAGTGTTTTGCTGTACATTATAAAATAGACAAACCAACAAACCAAGGGAATAGAAGCAAATACTGTTGAACGGTGATGCATGGAGAGGATTGTAGTCATTGCAATGAAACGAAATACGATAGAATGAGTGTAAAGCTGATGTTCTCCCATGTAAACTATCACTCAATTCACAATAAAAACTTAAAAAAAAAGAAGATGGAAGAAATACACAGAATTACTGCACCCAAAAGAAATGGCCAATGTTCAGCCATTTCAAGAGGTAAGATATAATCAAGAACCATAGGTACAGAAGGAAGAGGTCCAAGCTGCACTGAAGGCAATGGCTAAAAACAAGGCTCCAGGAATTGAGGGACTACAAACGGAAATCCTTCAGCAAACTGATGCAGCACTGGAAGCGCTCACCCATCTATGCCAGGAAATTTGGAAGACAGCATTCTGGCCAACCAATTGGGAGAGATTCATATTTGTGCCCATTCCAAAGAGGGGTGACCTAATGGAATTCAGACATCATCAAACAATATCATTAGTACCACATGCATGTAAAATTTTGCTGGAGATTATTAAAAACTGGCTACAACAGTACATTGACAAGGAACTGTCAGAAATTCAAGCTGGATTCAGATGAGGACATGCAGCTAGAGATATCATTGCTGATGTCAGATGTATTTTGGCTGAAAGCAGAAAATACCAGAAAGATGTTTACTTCTGCTTTAATGACTATGCAAAGACTTTTGACTGTGTGGATCTCGACAAGATATGGATAACATTGCAAAAGTGGGTATACCAGAACACTTAATGGTGCTCATGAGGAATCTATACATAGACCAAGAGGCAGTTGTTCGAACAGAACAAGGGGACAGTGAATGGTTTAAAATCAGGTAGATGTGCACCAAGGTTTTATCCTGTCAGCATACTTATTCAATTTGTGTGCTCAGCAAATAATTGAGAAACTGGATTATATGAGGAAGAACGTAGCATCAGGATTGGAGGAAGACTCATGAACAACATGCACTATGCAGACGATGCAACCTTGCTTGCTGAAAGTGAGGAGGACTTAAAGTACTTACTGATGAAGTTCAAAGATCACAGCTTTCAGTATGGATTTCACCTCAATATATTGTTGTTGTTATGTGCCGTGGAGTCGGAACCGACCCATAGCGACCCTGTACAGGGTTTCCGAGGGTGTAAATCTTTACGGGAGTAGAAAGCCTCATCTTTCTCCCGCGGAGCAGCTGGTAGTTTCGAACTGCTGACCTTGCGGTTCACAGCCCGAGTCGTAACCACTACGCGAAGAAAACAAAAATCCTCACAACTGACCAATAAATAACATCATGATAAATGGAGAAAAGATTGAAGTTGTCAAAGACTTCATGTTGCTTGGATCCACAATCAACACTTACGGAAGCAGCAGTCAAGAAATCAAACAATGTATGGCATTACGCAAATCTGCTGCACAAGACCTCTTCAAAGTGTGCAGAACAGATACCAGTTTGAGGACTAAGGCAAGCCTGACCCAAGCCATGGTATTTCCAATAGACTCATATGTATGTGCAAGTTGGACAACGAATAAAAGACTGTAGAAGAATTGATGCATTTGAGTTATGGTGTTAGAGAAGAATATTTAAAGTACCATGGACTGTCAGAAAAACAAATCTGTATTGAAAGAAATACAGCCACAGTGCTCTTTAGAAGACAGAAGGGCAAGACTTTGTCCCTTGTATTTTGGACATGTTATCAGGAGGGACTAGTCCCTGGAGAAGGATATCATGCTTGGTGAAGTGAAGGGTCAGTAAAAAATAAGAAGACCCCCAACAAAACGGATTGGCACAGTAGCAGCAGCAATACGCTCAGGTGTAACCACCGTGAGGACGGCTCTGCTGGGCACAGGTCGGGCGCTATGAGTCAGAGAGGACTTGAGGGTACCTAACAAGAACAGTTCTAAGGAAGCGCTACTGGTGGCCGACCCCTGGCTGAAGCGAAGGTCCAAGGCCCACCTTTCCAATACCACTTTCCATTACTCAATGACTGGCCAGTCATTCCAGTCCTGTGTCCTGTTTAACAGAACGTGGTCCTCAATCAATGCTGGTTTCATGAATTCCCGCTCAGCTACTGATGAATTACAACCACTAAGTTTCAGTGATTTTCCAGTCCTTACAACACTGTCTGAGACCCTAATATGAGTACATTTAAAATCTCCTTTATAATCAGCTAAGTTACCATGTCCGCTTAGTCGTCTGTCACACTTCATTAAATCATTTCCATTTATTGATTTTTGTCCACCTTCAAGCCATGGGGTTTGCTGACATCACCTGGCCGAGTTTCAAGGTCCCATAATCGAAAGGGTTCAAATGCTCACGGCATTTTTTCACGGTTGCTACCAAAGAACAGAGACATGTTCACACTGTCTGTGATGCAATCATTTCCCTTGGATTTAATGTGTTGTTGAATTTTATTTCAAGTGGGCTTTCATTGTTCTCAATTGTATGAAGCCTTCCATTTCTCTGTCATCATTTTCGTGATTTATTTAATTTCATATCTGACAACGCTTTTAGTGTTCCTTGAGCTAAATTGTCAGCCTCAACAGTGGAAACTGTCCTCTGTGTTAAAAGCTAAAGTAAGTATGAATATCTCTGTTAAAGTAGCATTTAATCATCCATGGAAGACCCTTTCCTAGGAAGCCCATTTCCCACATCTTGATCTACTTCCAATTCTGTTTCCATTTTCAAACTGTGTTTTCTCTCTACCTCTGAGGCTGCCCATTGCGGGTCAATTATCTTCCCTTACATTTCCATCTCTTCCTGCATTCTGTTCAATTCTGTCCGACGCTTATTTGGTGGAATACACAGAGAAAATGAAGAACGGGTTTAAAGAGAGATTGCGCAATGGGTATCTTTATCGCCTTACCTGGATACCACTGGGCACAGGGATTTGAAGCCCAGTCAAAACGTCTGGAAACATTTTGAGAATTTTCCCTGGACTCTCTCTGCCCTGGCCTTGGCTGTGAAGCCCACAGTGTTTCTAGGAAGCCCACACTGCTCAAATACTGACAGTAAAGTCTGGTGCCATTAAAGCTCTGCTCTTGCCAGCCCGATGAAGTGGATTGCAAGTGGGTAATTAAAACACTCTAGTGCAGGCTTCTGGGGCCTTGGCAAGTGTCCTGTTCCTGTTCTGGGAGACACAGGTTTCCTCGGGGCCTGAGGTCTGGCCTGTGTTCGGCAGGAAGGTTCTGGCTGGGGCTGGGCTCAGCGGACAGTGATCCTGGTAGGTAGCATCCTCCTTGTGCATCGGCTATTCTTTCGGGGCATGGGGTGGGGGACACAGTGTGCCATCCCCAACTACCTCTGTACTGAGGCCTTGATCAGGCTGGGTCACTATCCAAGAGACCCCTCAGGCTCTGGATGTAGGGCCATCTCTGCCTGGAGCTCACGGGGATCCTTGGAGACCTTTGGCTCTGCGTGATGGATGGCGCTGACTAACGAGAGCTCTCTAGAGGAACGGTGGATGGCCTCAGCGCCCAAGCTCCCCTCTGAACGTCACACAGGCGCTAGAGGTGGCAGATCACATCGGAGGCCAGGCCAGGCCAGGCTGCACTGGGGGGACATCCTAGATGCCTCCGCAAGCCACCCAGGAAGGGGGTGACAGTCAGGGTCAGGCCAGGCAGGGAGTGGGGGGCTCCCAGGGGCAGTAGACCCTCCTCTCATCCCTCACTGGGCATTCAACTTACTGTCCTGCAGGACCCCTCCCCAGGGACCCCCAGGTGAGATGCTCACCTCAAGGATGCCAGGCGGCTGCCGTTCAACTTCAATTGGCTCAGGTTGGGCAGGTGTACTCCTGGGACCACAGAAAGACAAAGTCGGTGATTGGGTCCCTGGTCCCCTCTCTGTTCTCTTTTTCATACCTTGTCCTCTGGCCGGTTAAGGAGGGGCCAGGCCCAGCAAACCAACGCAGGGGACAGGATTGCAGCCTCCTCCACCACCCTGGGTCCTGGCACCCTCAGAGTCCCCACCTCTGCAACCCAGCCCAAGGAAGGGGTGCAGGGCAGGGTGAAGAAGGCACACCCAAGTCCCCTCCACTCCATTCCAGGGTACCTGGACCAGCGCCCCCACCCGCAGAGTATCCATGTGACCAGCATGGCTCATGGTCCTTCAGAACCAGCTCAAGGTACCAGCTTCTTGTCCTCTATGACTTTCCTGTGTGACTCAGTGTCCTTGAGCTCTGGGGGGTGGGTAGATGCTGAACCCCAAGATCCCAGAGCCCATGGCCAAGTGTGGACAGGGGTGCAGCGCAGCAGTGTCCAGTTAGGGAACTGAGATGCCTGGGGACCCTCTTCCCTACAGGATGATGTTGGGACAGCTGGCACAATAGAAGATCTGCAAACAGGTAAGAGGTGGGCATCGACGCTAACGTTCTAACACGTCTCTGCTCTGTGCAGTGTCCCTGTTCTCAGGAGACACACACCGAGTGTCCAGGTGTGTCTGCAGTGTGCCAGGGTTATCACCAGCTAACTGTGAGTGTGTGTGTGTGTGTGTGTGCAGATCTGAGAGTGGGAGAGAACGACAAAGCAAATGAGGTAATGCATGGACAAGGGGGACCCGGCGGAGGGTATCTGAGAAGGTTTTGTGTTGTTTTTGCAACTTTTCTGTAAGTTCAAAGTGATTGCAGACTAAGTTTCAACGAGATGCTGGCTCTAGTTGGCGCTCGGTTAAGCTCCACTAAGGTGCAGTGTCGGCATGGGTGTGGAGTGCCCAGTGTCGTGTCCTTTCTGGGAGGTGGTCTGGAACTCGGATGCAGGCTCAGGCCTCTGCCTGTGCCTGACACACAGACCTCCCTGTAACCGGAATGGTCCCTCCTCACACACAGACCTCCCTGTAACCGGAACAGTCCCTCATCTCGCAGACATGACTGACCCTGAGGGGCTGGGGTGGTGGGCATGTTCTCACCGAAGTTCCCCAGGCTGTTCTTGTGACTGTCCACACACATCTCCAACACGCTGACCACACGCAGGTCGTCCACCTGGGCCAGAGCCTGCTGCAGAAACCAATGGGCACTCAGCTGGGGTACCGGCTGGGGGCCTGGCCGTCCCCTCTCCCAGCTACACACAGGCCTGGGCTGTGGGGCTCGGCTGGCATGCTTGGCATAGCCGACGTGTACGTCCCAGCCGCTCTGCTGAGCTTGGCTGTGCGGGTGCACTGGCCAGTGGACTTGGAGTGGATGTGCCACGAGCAGAGAGGTTGTACGTGCGTGGCTGGTGGAGTCATCATGAGAGAAGAGCCCCGAGAGGTGACAGTGTCCAGAGGAGACCCACGGAGCAGCCCAGCAGAGTCTGATGCCCTGGGTGGCTGCCCTCTATGCCCCATGAAGAGAACATGCCCATGCCGTAAGCCACGGCGTGTTGTGAGGTTCCTCTATATCGACAATGCAGTGATGGCTGACTCATACTGAAGGTGGGATCCCACGAGGTACCAGGAGTTACTGTGAAAAATTCTAAACTACACATGCTTGTGCACACACACACGTGTGTACATATGGGCGTACATGTCGGTGTTGTACACACACATCCACATGTGAACATGCACGTGTGTACGTGTGTGGTGTGTGAGTGCGTGGGCTGTGTGTAAGGACGGGCTGGTGGGGTCTGAGGTGACCATATAGGCGCTGGAAAGTCACAGGATGATAAAGTGTTGTTGTTGTTAGGTACTGTCGAGGTGGTTCCGACTCATAGCGACCCAGTACAAGGTTTGGGAGGAGCAGCTGGTGAGTTGGAACCACCGACCTTGTGGTCCAGTGCTGATCCTACAGTGTCACGCCGGGACTCTAAAGCATTTGGTACCTGTGAAATATGACCTGGTTTGGAAATAAGGTCTTTGCAGATATCACAAGATAGGTTAACATGAGAACCACATAGGAATCGGGTGGGTCCTAATTCCACCTGAGTCGTGTCCTTGTAAAAGAGAGAAAATGGCAGAGTCAGGGAGACTGAAGAAGGACACCATGTGACACTGCACTGGAAAGCCAATGATCACCAGGGGCCACCAGAAGCCAGGACAGAGGCAAAGAGTAGTCTCCCTCAGATCCTCATTAGACACTCCCAGACTCCAGAACTGTGGGAGAAGCCCCCCAACCCCGCAGACACCCCCAAGAGACTGAGACAGGATCTAATCGAGGAATGCTGACCAGCAGTGTCCACCCTGTGGGACAGTGGCCACCTGGCAGACTCCTCCCTCACCGAGGTCCTCCCACTGCTGGAGCCATGTGTGTGTGGTATCTGGCCTTTTTACTTCGGATGGTCTCCTGGAAAGGCTCTTCAGGGGGCTGGGTGTGTGATTCCCAAATATCAGCCCACAGAACCATGTGATTAGAGGAGACTTGGGCGACTCTTTACTCCCCCGGAGCCAGGGCACCCCTGCCAGCAGGGAGCACGTCAGTGTTGGGACTGGCTACCATCCTGCTTGGACGGGATTGTCAGAGGGAGAGAGTGAGCAAGGGTGTGCCTAGCTTCCCGGGTCCAGCTGTCCACCACAGCAGAGTGGCTCTGGGTGGCTGCTGCCCCTTCAGCTTGAGACCCACATCCTGGGAAACCACCTGGGAATTTGGGCAGTTGTTCCTCAGCCCTGGGTGGCCACTGCTGACTGACACCAATCAGCCCTCTGACACTCCGTGCCCAAGCAAGGGCAGGTGCAGAGATGGATGGTTTGAGTGGACACTGCCCCTGGACAGTCCCGCAGGCCTGTTGGAGGGGGCTTCACTGGACTGAGGAGATGGCTGGGACAGAGGGTAGGTGTGCTGAGCACCACAAGGTGACAGTGATGGTTCAATTGGTCCCAAGCCCTGGTGACTGAACACTAGAGCCAGAGGTCTTCCCATGCTGCCCGGTGGGGGCCACGTCATCCCAGATCGGAGGTCCCTCCTGCCCAGTGCAGCATCTCCTGTGTCCTCTTCCCAGATCCAACAGGACACAGGCCTGCCGCCTTCTATGCTCTGGTCTTCTGAACAAGGAGTCCCCAGCCACCATGTGTCACACTTCCCTAACCAGCCCCATGCTGTGGGCTGCCACCATCTCCCACGTCAGCAGCTAGCCAGTCCCTCGCTCTGGATCCGCAGGGTCTCTGGAACCCGGGACACTGTGGAGTCCACTCAGGTTCTGCCCCCAAACGTCCTCCACTCACCAGCCGGCTGGGAGACAGGTATTCCTCCATTGGTCTCTCCCTGTGGCCGGCCCCTCGGCTGCCGGAACCCTTGCTCTGTGGGCAGGGGTTGTGGAGGCCTGGCCAGCTCAGCTCCTGCACCCGGAAGCTGCCCAGGCTGGGCTGAGGCCCCTGGGCTCTGACCTGGGCCGGCTCCATTTAAGTCCAACCTGTGTGGAAAGGCAGCGGGTAACACCCGTAACCCTTGAGAGTCTAACTTGCCCTCCCCAAACCCCAACAAACCCTCCCTGCCTGGGCCCAACCTGCCCTGTCCACGTACCCTGACCACAGAGCCCAGTCCTAGGACTCCTCTATGGAGCCCTGGCCACAGGGGGTCCTTACTAGGATGCCTTGACTGACATTGTCCCAAGTGACATCCTAACTGGGATCCTCTGACTGGGGTCAGCTGGTCTGACCATCACGTTCTGCCCCGCTTGTGGCAGACCTGGATGAGCTGAGCCCCACAGCCAGGCCATCCACACACCTTGGAGGGCACTGCTAACTCCTCCCCAGGTGTGTGGGCTGCTGTTGGTGGAGGTGGGCTGGGGGAGGCATCTTAAACCAAGGTTCACTTGCTGTATCTCCTGCCCCTAAGTGTGGTAAGAGTGGGACCTCGACCCATCCCCAGGCTGGCCCCACACAAGCCACGGGAAAGCTCTCTGTGCCTCCTGGAGCCTCCGAGCCCCAAGGCCAGTGGTCATTAGGTGGGTAGACCAACCCGTCTGCTGCTGAGGATGGCAGGAGACCCAAGCATAGGCACTCAGAGGCCGGAACATTCAGGGAAGGGCCAGTGGGGGAAGTCAGCCAGATGAGGAGAATGGAGAGCTGGAGGGCAGGGCCCATAGCATTCTCTAGCACCTGGATCCAGCAGGGCCTGAAGCCCACATTGCCTCCTTTGCCTTCACCTGAAGGGAACATGGCTACTCCTCCAGTCCAGCTGAAATCTCCAGCCAGGGCAGGCAGCCTCTCATAGACACACTGACCTTGTGGGGCCCTTGGAGTCTCACCCACTTGTCTCATAGCTGTGTCCTGGCCAGGTCCCCTCACACAGCAAGTTATCTTGGCCCCCAACTGCCACATCCTTGTCTACTCAGCCTGCCCCTGCAGTTTCCATCACCTGCACCTCGGGCTGCCAACACCCCCTGCTGCCTAGGGGTCCTCATGTCCCCCTTGACTCCCGCCATCCTTGCCTGGGATGCATCCCCAGAGTCTCTGCCCACCCTTTAGGGCCCACGTGCTGGTTCCTGGCTCCTCACCACAGGCCTCGGTTTGTTTGGCTATGAGAAGACTGGCAGCAAGCATTCACCAGTGGGCTCCCGGACCAGCTCGGGCTCCGTCCTGCAGGTCCCTCCCACCTGATGGTCTTTGAGGCTAGAGGCCAGGTCAGGATCTTGGGGCATCCCCACAGCCCTGCCGAGCCGCTCACCTGCAGGCCTCTGCTGTCTTCTACTGTAGTCAAACATCAGGGTGTGTGGGCGGCAGTGGACCCAGGCAGCGCCTGCAGGAGAGCTGGGTCAGTCTTCTGGTCACGCTCGCTACAGCAGAGGGCCCCATGGGCTGGATAAAGCCGCAACCTCTCACCCCCGCGTTCCCGCACCCACCTGCGCAGGCATACAGCGAGTCATCCTGGATTGGTCCCGCCACACCCCCACCCACTCAGACTTCCCCCGGCCACACCCCCACCCACTCAGACTTCCCTTGGATTTGCCCTGCCACACCCACACCCACTCAGACTCCCCCCTGGATTGGTCCCCTGGCCACACCCACCCACTCAGACTCCCTCTGGATTGGTCCCCTGGCCACACCCACACCCACTCAGACTCCCTCTGGATTGGTCCCCTGGCCACACCCACACCCAC
>NW_006408957.1:718738-721131 GCF_000296735.1 Chrysochloris asiatica
GGCAATGAAACTACATACGATAGGATGAATGTAAAACTAATGTTCTCCCATGTAAACTATCACATAATTCACAATAAAACATTAGGGGAAAAAAAAAAAATTACCATGGAGTGCCAGAAGAACAAACCAATCTGTGTTGGAAGAAGTACAGCCATGTACTTGGACATCATACTTGGCTAAAAAAGGACCCCTCCCCCCAACGAGTTGGACTAATATAGTTACAGCTACAATGGGCACAAACAATTGTGGGAATGGGATGTTGGACAGGATCCAGCAGTTTCATTCTGTTGTGCATGGGGTTGGAACCAACCAGACAGCGCTAGGATCACAGGCAAGTAAACTTCTGCTAAAGACAATTCCAAAAGGCTGCAACGGTGCATTGACAGGAACTGCCAGAGGAGGTTAAGTCAGATTCAGACCAGGACATGGAACAAGGGATGTCATTGTTGACATCAGATGACACTTGGCTAAAAGCAGAGAATACCAGAAAGATGTTTACCTCTGCTTTATTGCCTATGCAAAGGCCTTCAACTATGTGGATCGTGACAAGCTATGAACACCATTGTGGAGAATGAATATTCCAGAACACTAAATTGTGCTCATGAGGAACCTGAACACAGACCAAGAGGAAGTTGTTAGAACAAAGAGACACTGAATAGTTTAAAATCAGGGAAGGTACACCAGGGTTGTATACTTTCACCATACTGATTCAATTTGTATGCTGAGCAAATCATCCAAGAAGCTGGATTGTATGAAGAAAGACAAGGCATCAGGATTGGAGGAAGACTCATTAAGAACCTGTGATATGCAGGTTGCTAGCTGAAAGTGAAGGGACTTAAAATACTTACTGAGGAAGATCAAAGATCACAGCCTTCAGTATGGGCTGCACCTCAATGTAAAGAAACCAAAAATC
Source organism: Chrysochloris asiatica (assembly GCF_000296735.1). Classification (NCBI taxonomy): domain Eukaryota; kingdom Metazoa; phylum Chordata; class Mammalia; order Afrosoricida; family Chrysochloridae; genus Chrysochloris; species Chrysochloris asiatica. Next base: position 719,652 of record NW_006408957.1, read on the forward strand.
TCCATCACTTCATCATTATACGGACGAATAAATAACATCCATATGAATGGAAAAAAAGATTGAAGTTGTCAAGGTTTCATTTTGTTTAGATCAACTATCAACACTCATAGAAGCAGCAGTTAAGAAATCAAACAACGAATTCCATTAGGCAAATCTGTTGTGCAAAACCTCTTTAAAGTGTTGAAGAGCCAAGGTGTCAGTATGAGGACTAAGGTGCGCCTGACCCAAGCTATGGTATTTTCAATAACCTCATATCCATGTGAAAGCTGGAAGTGAATAAGGAAGACCGTAGAAGTGATGCATTTGAGTTAGGGTGTTGGAGAATATTGTAAGTACATGAACTGGCAGAAAAACAAATATGTGTTAATAGAAGTAGAACCAGGTTGTTCCTTAGAAGCCAGAATGACTAGATTCGTGTCTTATACTTCCGACATTATTATCAGGAGGGTCCAGTCCCTGGAGAGACAGATTTGGTTCAGTGGAGGGTCAGTGAAAGAGCTGCATGGGCACAGCGCCAACAGCAAAGGGCTCAAGTGAGGATGGCAGAGGACCAGGCAGTGTTTTGTTCTGTTATAGCATCGCTATGGGTCGGAACCTGCTTCACAGCACCTAACATTAGAAAGAGCCCAGGTGGCGCCGTGCTTAAAGCCTTTAGCGGCTAACCGTTGGAGCCCCTCAGTAGCTCCATGGGACAAAGATACAGCAGTCTGATTCCTTAAGGATTACAGACTTGGAAACCCTATGGGGAGCACTACCCCATGTGGGCACTGGACTGGACACCAAGGGGTTTATTTTATTCATGCATTACTTTGAATTCTAAAAAATTAAAAAGTGTATCTGAGTCTTGGGGGGGTGGGGACGGACTAGTCAGTTTTCTGAAGTCCGGCCACGCGAGAGTGAATTGGAGCTGCAGTTGAAGCCTGGGGGGCGCAGGAGAAGGTGGGATATAGGAAGTGCGCTCCGCGGCCAGGCTGTGCTCTAGCTAAGGAGGACGAGGGTGCGGTCGTGCATCCCCACCATGGGTGTGCTGCAGCGTGGGGTTCGGGCATCCCGCCCGGGCACGAGGGGCAGTGGGCAGCAGGAACGTCGCGCTCCAGGCTCCCGCCGCCACGGACCCGTAGCCGCCAAGGGAGCTCGGGGTCTCCAGGATCTTCACATCCCTCGGCCGCTCGTCCCGCCCCGAGGGTCCAGGGTAAGGGCTGAGTAGAGACTTGAAGCGAGTTCCGGCGGACCCCACGGGGTCACTCTTCTACCCGCAGATCCGACTTGGTCCCTGGAAGGCGCGCCCAGGAATGACCTTCGGCCTCCCAGCCCTTCGCGCGGGTTCCGCTAGCTCGCGCCGCGCAACCGGAACACAGTTCCACATCCGGCCTCCCTGCGTCTCAGGGCGGACACCGCTTTCCGCTGCACTCCCGGAAGCCCCGCCCAGCCGCAGCTCTGACAAACGGATTGCGAAGCCAACCGGAGCGCGGGTGGGGTG
>NW_006408957.1:721231-726103 GCF_000296735.1 Chrysochloris asiatica
GACTCCCTCTGGATTGGTCCCCTGGCCACACCCACACCCACTCAGACTCCCTCTGGATTGGTCCCCTGGCCACACCCACACCCACTCAGACTCCCCCTGGTCACACCCACACCCACTCGGACTCCCCCTGGATTGGCCTCTGGCCACACCCCTGGCAGCAGCAGGTGGGTGGATGATGCTGGCTCCTCTGAGTGCCCCAAAGCGAATGCCTGCTCCTCATCCAAACCCCTCTTTCTTCAACCCTTCTCGCCCCACTCACTCCGGAAAAGAAGACTTGCACTTGTTGATTTGTACTGACTCCTGGGGACTAGGCTGCCCCTGGGCCACTTCCCAGAATTCCCTGAGGTCTGGGCCATTGCTGCCCCCTGCTCAGCCCCCAGCTATTGGGCTCCTGCCTCCAGCTCCTGGGTCTCCCAGCACCCCCAGCCCAGGCTACCTGGCATGTCCTGGGGTGACCCTTCCCTTATCCAGCCTCTTTCTCTGGAGAAGGGAACCCTGTCCTGGTTGGCTCCGGTCTGTTTCTGAAGGACCTGGAGATCTGTGAGCTGGTGAAGGCAGCCCCGAGGACCCTGTTCCGGCACTGGGTGCTCAATGCACATATGCTTACTGGGTGTATGAATTAATGAATGAGTAATGAATGAACGAAGGAAGCACGGATGAGGAGCACCGTTAGACCTCCAGAGAGGAACATGCTCCCCAGTGCCGGAACAAGAGTGTGTCCGGTGCCCCTCAGGACCAGCCTAACCGGGGTTGAGGGGGCACCAAGACAGAGTGGAAGCCCCTTCAGCTCCACCTGGCCAGACTTCCTACTTGAACCTGAATGAGATCCAGCACAAATGATGCCAGAAGACCTACCATTTAGCTGCCGCCTGTCACCATCACTGGCTGGATCTGACAGAGGGGTTTGGTGACCTGAGAGTGAACATAGCTTTGAGGTGCAGCTTCCACCCTGGGGGAGCAGATCTGTTCTGAATACAGACCACAGGGGTGTTCCCAAACGAATGGGACTCTCTTCTTAACAGCCACATAATATTCCAGAGAATTGTTGTTGTTGTTGTTAGGTGCCATCGAGTCAGTACTGACTCACGGTGACCTTCTGCACAACAGAATGAAACACTGCCTGGTCCTGGGCCATCCTCACAATTGTTGCCACGCTTGAGCCCATTGATGCTGCCACTTGGCCAATCCATCTCATTGGGAATCTTCCTCTTTTTTCTCTGACCCTCCACGTTATCCAACATGATATCCTTCTCCAGCCACTGCTCCCAGAAAATGGGTGTCCACAATACATCTAACCACTTTTCTGCTGATAGAAACTCGGTGCTGCATCTTACAAGGGACACTGTGATGAACATCTCTGTAGCTACAACAGCTTCAGTTATTTCTTGAAAATCAAGTTCAAGAAACTTACCTTGAAATCCAAGGTACAAACACCTTATCCAACTGCTGGCGGAGAAGGTGTTTTGTACCTTTAAAGCCATGTCAGCTACCTGGGAGTCTCTCGTCTCCCAAGTGTAGATCTGCTAGCCCCCCTGCCAGAGGTGGTCCCAGATGGCACTTCCCACTGTCCCTTTCCCTTGGTCCCATTGAACAATGATGGGACTGAAGCACATCAGGAAGGAAGATGTGCTGTAAAGATTGAATTGTCCAGCTTGGCTGGCCCATGACTCTCTGTGGTTTGGCATGATGCAGTGTGGCAGTGGTGTGATTTATTGATGTGATCTAATGCACTGTTAACCTCCTTACAACGCTGATGGGAAGTAAGGGGAGTTTCCCCTGGGGTGTAGTCCGCAACATCTTTCACTTACAAGAGACAACAGGGGAAAGACAGGAGCAGAGAGAAAAAGCTCCCATCACCTGCACCAAGGGCAGGGCCACCCCCTGGCAGCAGCAGGTGGGTGGATGATGCTGGGGTCCTCTGAGTCCCCCAAAGCGAAAGCCTACCACCAAGCAAGAAGAGCCAGGAATGGAGTGCATCGTCTGGAGTTGGGGTCCCTGAGCTGGAAATCTCTGAGGAATGCTGAGCCTACAGCTGCTGACAAGACAAGGGCCTTGCCCAGAGCGGGCACTCTGAATTTGGACTTCTAGCCCCCCTAGAGTGTGACAGAATAGATTTCTGTTTGTTAAAACCATCCACTGGTATCTGTTCCAGCAGCACTAGCTCGTTAGTCCAGTGTGTAAGGTCCAGCCCTGGGTATCCTTACACACAGCATCTCAGTCCCTACACCCCCTGGGCCAGCAACACCGCCTGGCGGGACAGCACAGACAACATCAGACTGGGAGGGAAGTAGGTAACTGGAGTGGCTCAGTGCTACATGGCTTCCCAGACCTGGCTTGAGGCCTCTGGGAGTCTCGGCATGAGTGAATGCCTGGCTGCCTCCTACCCACTGGGCTGGTACTTAATCATCCACAGTGAAGGGTCACAGTCCCTACAAAACCTTGGCACCACAGAAACCACTGAGTGTGCCCTTGCTCCAGGGCCCAGGAGAAGTCCTGTCCATGACTCATGAGCAGGGTAGGCAGTACTGGCCCCTGAAACCTGCTTAGGCTCTCCCTGTTCCTCAGAGTGATACCTGGGAGGAAGTGAATCCTGACACGGGAACTGGGTTCATCTGAGATCATGTTCCTTAAAGATACAGATGCCCACGCCTCAGACCTCAGAATCAGGATCTCTACTGTGGAGCCAGAAAGCTCACATCCTCCTAATGTACCTCCACCTGTCTGGGCGCATCCGCATGAGGTCACTGATGTACTCCCTACTGGTCCTTTCAGGCTTCATTTCCCTGCACCCAGGGGTCCCCTCCTACCAGCCTACCAGGCCATGGGTCTACTCTGTCGGATGGAGTGTGACCTAGAATGCTGTCACCATGTGCTCAGGAAAGGGGGCGCTAAAATGTTCACCAATGGGGTCACTGATGTTGGGGCAGACAGCGACAACACTGACCACCCTCACAATTGTTATGTTTGAGCCCATTGATGCTGCCAGAAAATTCTAGCTACAAACATAGCATGTGGGGGCATTTCAGACGTGCTGTCTCCCTCTAGACAACTGGGAAGTGCAGGCCCTGGGCCAAAGACAAAGTAGTGCAGGGGGAGGGGAACCTAGCCTCCAGGGCATGTCCATGAAGGGGGTCCATAAGCTGAGGGAAAAAGGAGACATGGAGATGCCCAAGGAGAGGCACATGGGTCCTGGACAGTCCCTTCTGCTCTCTGGCCTTCTCCAGCCCATGCAAGGCCCCAGTGTGACCCACACCACATCCCCCAAGGAGCTGACTCACCCTCTCCCCAGGCTTCCAGCCCTAGGATCCTCTGGGTGCTGGTGGGGACCAGCCTGGGTGGTCCTCAGGGCTGAGCGGCTGCCTCCTCTCCCTTTTCTGCCCTGAGGCCTTGTCTCTGCCTTGGGGCTAGAGGTCAAGCTTGGGTTTGAAGTTCTAGCTATGATGCCCATCACAGACTCTACACTCCATGAGCCCCCCACTCCACAAGCCCCCTAACCCAACACTTCTCCATCACTTCTTCCAGGGCAGAGTACCCAATAAGCAAAGTAAGCATTAGCTTACTTGTGTTTGCTTACTACAGATGTTAAGTGCTGTTGAGTCAGTGGGATCCAATTCATAGCGACCCTGTATAGGGTTTCCAAGGAGCAGTTGGTGGGTTTGAACCTCAGACCTTGTGGTCTGCCGTCCAGTGTTGATCCTACAGTGCCACACCAGGACTCCCACTACAGGTTAGTAAGCACAAGTAAGTCAGTGCTTACCTTGTTTACTGGGTAATCCAACACTGCCTCCCCCAGCCCTTCCATTGCTGGGGGGGAGGGGGCAGGGCTGCGGGCTCCCCACTGGTGAGGTGGGGTGAGTGGGTGATGGTCCCTCTCTTCAGAGTCCCCACTATGTAAACTCCTAGAGACTGGGTTCCCTGTTTGTCTGTCCCCCCAGGAATAGGGGTTGGGACCCCTACTGGACCCCCCCAGGATCCTAGAAATGTCACCGAGGCCATCATTTGGTCCCCCACTGGCTCTGCCCATGGTCGGCCTCAGTTTCTCCCACTAGCAGTTTAGGTGAGGGGCTAGCGAGCTCTTCGGCCCCAGCCATGAACCGTGAACGCGCCCTCACCTGGAGGCTTGGTCGGGATGCCCTGGCCCAGGGGGCTTGGTTCTGGGCGCCTTTCGCAGCCAGGATTTAAGAGGACTTCGGGCTGTTCTTCCGGCCGCGGGTTGTGGGCACCAAGCGCCATGGCAACGGGGGCGTGGCCTCATTTGAATACGAAACTATTCATGATTCACGGGTATTCCTTCGACCCGGCTTGCCCCGCGGGATTGAGCGAGCCCCCCAGCAACGGTTGCTAGGGACGGCGGGTAGGGGACCCGGAGCTCGGCGAGGCCTCGTGGGTTGGGGTGGTTCCAAGACGTGAGGCCTCTAGACGTCCGGGCTCACTCGCAGCTCTGCGGCCCAGCGTCCCCGCCCGGGGTAGCTTGGCTCAGGGGGAGACAGACTAGGTGCTAGCCCCCTCTTGTGGCCTGCGTGTGGGTGTCGTGGTGCGTGCCCCCTCACCTATGCCTAGGCCGCCTGTACATTAAAATATTTCTGAGGTGTGAGGGTGGCCCACAAGGTCTGCCGCAGCGACACATAAAAGCCCAGTGGGAAAACGTTGCTCCCTGTTGCTGCCAGGGAGATCCAGAAGAGACGCCTGGAGAGGAGCCGGGGTGTCCGTGTCGCCAGACAAGGGCTGCCCTGTGGTACTCCACCCCACAAAGGCCCAAATGACTGTAGCTAATGTCTCCAACAAGGAGCTCTGGTAGCGTAGTGGTTACGAATCGAGCTGCAAACCTTAAGGTCAGCGGTTCGAAACGACCAGCCGCTCCGCGGGAGAAAG
>NW_006408957.1:731069-739907 GCF_000296735.1 Chrysochloris asiatica
GCGGTGAGTGCGAGCGGGGGTTCGGGGTTCGGTGTGCGGGGGGCGTCCTCTCCGTGCCCCGGGGCGGAGGCGGCTCTTCCTGGGCTGCGCCGCAGGCGGCGGGTGGCAGCGGCTGGGGGTGGGGGTCCCCGGTGGGGGTCCCCGCGTCTTGCTCGCAGGGCACACTTGCTTGTCATCGGCCGAGACTGCGGCGACCGGGCGGGGTGCAGGTGAGCTCTTAGGCCGGGCGGGGCGCTGCGGGCTCCGGGCCGTGTGGGGGGCCCCCCCAGGCCCGCCCCTTGGGGCTCTCAGGTCCCTGGCCCTCCCTGTGGCTGAGGGTCCTACAGGTGCTCATTACGCGCTGGTGGTGGTGGCTGCTGGGGGCTCTAGGGCTGGGTGGGTCTCCCCCCTCGTGGTAGCCCCAGGACCCTCTGAAACTGCGCCCCGAGTGGCCGGTCCACACGTCCTGCCGTTGTGAGGGGAAGGAAGTAGCTGTCCACTCCCCCTACGATGGCCAGCCCTCATTGGATACCACAGCTGGGCAGGCACCGAACTGGGGGCCTCTATTCTTCATCCTCTTCTTTCTGCCCTGGTCCCTTCTTTGCAACCGTGGGAACCCCCTTGGGCTCCTGCCCGCCACTCGGCTGTGGCACCTGTTTGATTTTCCCCAGAGTTCTCAGGGGCTTCCCTAAGTGACCCCCACTCTCAGGCTGTCCCATGGAGCCCGACCCAGCCTCCAGGGTCACTTGTGACCAGAATGGCATCCGGCACAAAGTAGGCGCTCAGTAAATAGGTGTCAGTAGCAGTGGACACGCCCGGCTGGCATCCGCCTGCCCAGACATGCCGCCAAGCACCCCAGCTGTGGCAAGACCTGTTCTGGTGGGGCGGCTCACCTCAGCCCGGGGGCATGCCAGCTTAGGGTGTCTGCCTACCCAGCAACTTCTAATTCGGGTGCGTGGTTGGTAGATGCTTTGAGCTGTTGGCGGGCCCAGCCCCCTGCCTCCCTCTGTCAGTAAGCACAGGTAGAGGTGGGGCCCCTCTGGGCCAGAGGGGACTGAGCACTGTTCTAGGTCCCCTACCACCTAAATGTCAGCGCCCAGGAGGCACGTGGCCAGTGTCTCGCCTTCAGGCGGTCCAGTCTTCCGGGGCTGAACTTGGTCTTCTTTGGCAGGTGGGGCAGGAGAGCCCCTTGAGCAGCCATGACGGAGTACAAGCTTGTGGTGGTGGGCGCAGGCGGCGTGGGGAAAAGCGCCCTGACCATCCAGCTCATCCAGAACCACTTTGTGGATGAGTACGACCCCACCATCGAGGTGAGCCAGGCCCATAGGCAGACTGAGTGTCCACACGTGGGCCCCAGCCTGTTATCCTCCCCAACCCCACTGTCTGCTCCTCTGGAGGATGTCCCTGGGGCCAGGGGTGACCCAAGACTTGTGTGCAGTCTCTATGCCGGAGGGCAGTGGGCTGGCCGCGTCCCTGAGCTGTGCGCTCCTGTAGGACTCGTACCGGAAGCAGGTGGTCATCGACGGGGAGACGTGCCTACTGGACATCCTGGACACTGCGGGTCAGGAGGAGTACAGCGCCATGCGGGATCAGTACATGCGCACGGGCGAGGGTTTTCTCTGTGTGTTTGCCATCAACAACACCAAGTCTTTCGAGGATGTTCATCAGTACAGGTACGTGCCCTCTTCTGCCGACCCGGGAGGCCAGCTGCAATCCAGCCACGTCTGAGGCCAGTGACCACTCCCGCCCCTCTCCCTGCAGGGAGCAGATCAAGCGGGTGAAGGACTCGGATGATGTACCCATGGTGCTGGTGGGGAACAAGTGTGACCTGCCCGCTCGAACTGTGGAGTCTCGGCAGGCCCAGGACCTTGCCCGAAACTACGGTCTTCCCTATATCGAGACCTCAGCCAAGACCCGCCAGGTGAGCCACTCTGCTGCCCAGAGCTAGCGCAGGACACCCCTGGGGCCACGCTCACTGCCACCTTTCCCTCCATGCAGGGCAGCCGCTCTGGCTCTGGCTCCAGCTCCGGGACCCCTCGGGACCCCCCGGGACCCGTGTGACCCGGCAGCCCCGGCGGCCCCTCGTGCTGTAAGTCCCCCAGGCGGCAGGGCAGGGGTGGCGAGGGACATGGTGGGGCTCCAAGCCCTGCAGCCTGGCTGACACAGCCCCTGGGGAGGGGGGGTCCCTGGAGAGAGCTGCCCTGAGCCAGGCCGGAGCGGTGGTCCTGGGGGCCCGACCCACTGCCCGCAGGGTGCCCTGAGGGCCCCTGGAAGTCTGAGCCCATAATGGGGCTGGTACAGACTTGGGCCTTAGCTCTGTCAGGAGCTGGGTGAGAGGTGGTGAGGCCTTGAGCTAGACTGGGGCCCGGGGGTTCTGGCTACACTGCCCCGTGGTGGGGAGAGCTGAGGAGGAAGTCTGTGAGGGGAAGGGATAGTTGGGCCCCTGGAGGATGAGTGTGGGTGTTTGGGGGTCTGGTGGGCATCGGCCTGAGCCCAGGCCTGGAGCCCACACCCGCAGCCCTGCTGAGCCGGGCCCTCCTGCAGGGTGTTGAGGATGCCTTCTACACACTGGTGCGGGAGATCCGGCAGTACAAGCTGCGGAAGCTGAACCCTCCGGACGAGAGTGGCGCCGGCTGCATGAACTGCAAATGCGTGCTCTCCTGACGAGGGGGCTGCGAGGCAGGTGAGCCCAGGCTGCGGCCCGCGTGGGTGTAGTGAGGGGACTGGCCTGCAGGGGACTGGTCAGCAGCGTCCTCTGTCCCCTGGCCGGCGCAGGTGTGGGTGCAGGATGCAGGGAGGCGGCCCAGATGGAGAGAGGCACGAAGGATGACGCACGCAGGAAGGAAGGGAAGAAGTGCCGCTGGGCTCTGCCAGCCCAGGACAGTGAGCAGAGGTGGCCTCAGACCTCCCATGGACGCTTTGCACAGACTGTCACGAGCCAAGTCCTCCACCTCTCCCCTGCTCCTGGGGCGCAGGAGGAACCGCAGTAAATTATTGGATGGTGTTGACCTGGAGTCGGCCTTGGGGTCGGGAGGCTGAGGGTGGGTCAGTGTCCAGGGAGACCCGTCGGAGGCCTTGGGCTCTGCTCAGTGTGGCCCAGGCAGTGGGTGCCTTCTGTCGAGCTGTGGGTGCCGGGAGACCCAGCCTTGGGAGTGAGGGTGCTGTCTCCCCCCCTAGAGTGGGGCGGGTGGGGGCTGCTCTGGAACCACGTCAGGGCGGGGTGGGGCTCCTGTGTCCGAGTTTTCAGACTGAAAGGAAGCTGATGAGGATGGCAGAGTTGGGGTTTAAGCCCCATCCCCACTCCTGCCCAGTTGTCCTCCAGTCCCTGGTCACGGGGCAGCACTCTTCGGAGACAGACTCCCTGGTCCTCCATTTCTGGTGTGTTGTGTGGCTGCCAGGCCCAGACACAGCTGTCCCTGCCCTGTGTCCATGGTTAGCCTGGCCAGGCATTTTTTCCGGCTGTCCCTGCTCAGGTCTCTGACACCTGCTGTAGACCACACCTGGGCAGTCATGCAATGCTCTGTCTTGACCCAAACTCCAGGACTGGCCAGGGCCACTGAGGCTCTGTCCCCTTGGTCCTCATTCTGGCTGTGGGGCCCGAGTGCCGCACCCCTCCCCGTGGGAAGAGCCACAGTGCAGGGGGTGGCCTCCGTGGGCATGGGTGGACCTGGTGCCGGGGCTTCTGGGAGACAGCAGCTGGTGCTGACAGGAGGGAGTCCCGTGTCCAGCATAAAGCCCCCGTGGTGCCCTCCCAAGGTCCAGGAGTGACCTCCTTCATGAGGACTGTAGCATGTCCTGTGTGCTGGCCTCTACGCCTCCCTGTGGTGGTGGCTTTGTTGAGGTGCCCACACTGCCACCTGTTGACCTCTGGGGCAGTCCAGCCAGGGGTCTGTGTGTGAGGGGTGCTGGGGGGTGGGGGGCCTGGGCACCAGGAGATGGGCTCCAGCCCAGTGCCGGGCATCCTGGGGAGTTCTCAGGTGCAGCTGGAAGGACAGACGCTGTTGATGCTCCACTGGCCTTGCCCGGCTCCCGCGGCCCCCTGTGTTAAAGTCGATGCCATCCCTTCCAGAGCCTTGGGCCCGCTGTAAACAGGTTTCCCTCAGGCTGTTCTTGGAGGGGGGACCAGGTGTGCGTACCAGTGGACCTCCCGTAGCCTCTGGGGAGAAGTGAGGGAAGGAGGGTCACCGTCCACTCCTGGGGCACCCGCCTGCCATGCAGGGCACCCCTCAATCCTCCTCAAGCTTCCTGCTGCACTGAGGGTGGGGGTGCAGGCAGCAATGGGAGTGTTGCACCCCATGTCTGGAGGCTTCTGTGAGGAGAAGACAGGAGGAAGGTGGGCCCTGGGTGCCCCCGCCCCACCACACAGGAGTCCAGGGAGCTGACCTGGGAGCGACATGTCATGGGTGTGGGGGTCAAGCTTGTCCTTCAGTGCTGCTCTGGGCAGGTCACATTCCTTCGCACCCACCTCAGCTGCTGAGGAACGGGCCGGGGTGAGGAACCAATCATTGCCCACCTGGCACTTCCCACTGTGGGTCTACGCTGGTCACAGGTGGACACGGCCTAGTACTCAGTGAGGGGGTAGGAGTTAGGTGGCACACAGTGGGGGGCTCTGAGCCTGATATGCCCCCTCCCCCAGCCCTGCTGTGGTCTCTACAGCTCTCCCAGGGAGGGAGCACCATTAGGCCAGGGGGAAGGAGGAAGGGGCCCTCTGTCCAGGAGATGGGCGGATGACACTCCAGACCCTGGCTTCAGAGTCCACTACACACAGCTGCAAGAGCAGGGCTCAACCCCCCTCCCCGGCCCCCCATACACAGAAAGGCCTGGTCCCTGGTCCCCAGCCCAGGTGGAGGGGCTGGGAGGAGACTAAGGGGCGGCAACTGCAGGACAGGGACACACGCATGGGGTGTGGACCCCAGGTTGAGGTGGCACACGCCTGGGAGAGGGCCAGGGGGCAGGACTCGGATTGAGAGGCCTAGGGCACTTGGCCACAGAGTCAAGGTCAGAACACAGAAGGGACCGAGGGCTGGGGATCACAGAATGCTGGGGGCTGGTTCTAAGCCCCCGAAGGCTTAGGAGTGTGGTGCGGTTAGAGAAGATGGATATGCTGGGGTGACCGCCCAGGGCACTGTTGTCTGAGGCCTGCAAGGGGACCATCTGGTGCAGCCCCCTCACGGCCTCCCAGGCCACACTATCAACGCCATGATCAATGCATGGATAATCACACCCTGGCCTGGATCACCTGTCAGAGAAAGTTCCTGGAGGGGAAACAGGCCCCTGGCCTCAGTGGGGGTATAAGTGGTCCACCTACTCACTGGGGGGTGGGTATCTAAGTCCCTACTCCATGCTCCCCAGGTGCAAATTTTAACTGGAATTGAGTTCTGAGGGGTGGGGGTGGCAGAGCCAAGCTAGCAGCCCCAAAGCAGGCACGTGCTCTGCACTGCAGTAGTGGACACATGGGCCAGGCTGGGCTGGGACCCCTCTGGGAAAAGCCCTCCCCACCAGCACACACAGGGGGAGTGGGGAGCTCACAGGAGGGAGGGAGTGCTGGGGGCCAGTCCCCCACAGAGCACCTGGGGACCCTTTCCTGTTTGCTGCTTTTATCCCTACCAGTGTCTGATGAATAACACGTATCTTCAGGGTCTAAGTTCAAGTCTGTGGTAACTACAGGATTACTCGGCACACCACTGACGTAAAATGCCCTTGAAGACTCGCCCCTGCCCTCTGCCAGCTCTGGGCATCTCGGGTAACCCCTAGAGGAAGGTGTCATTCTTTAGTTTGAAAGTGGTGGGTGAGCCCAGGTGCCCCCACCCTTTAGAGAGCCCCTCTACCCTTGGAGTGAGCTGAACTTTTCAAACAGCAGCAACACGCCAGGGACGGGCACCCAGGCAGCTCACTGCGTGACAGAATTGGCCAAAAAGACATGCAAAGAGGCTTCTGGCCTAGGAAAGGAGAGGAGGACGGAGTTGGACACTTGACTTCTGTTTGAACAACTCAGACACCACCAGTCCAAGGCAGCCAGCCGCAAGACTCCCCGCAGACAGCAACAGTCAGGTCTGCCCCTAGTGGCACCTGGCAATTTCATAGGTGAATTCTACATAAGATGACTGCAAAGCTACCTCAGGTGTGCGAGCTGATGTGTGTTTTCCCCCCACACTTTTTGTTCCTTTGCATCCATGAAGCACTTTTCTGGGGCATTACCAAATGCAGTCATGTAGAACGGTTCTGTCACCAAAAACTCTCCATGGGCCACTACCTACCTGTTTGTCCTGGTCCAGAGTATGATACTATACGATGGGCTTCTTGGGTCCGACTCAGCCCAGAGCCGAGGTGACCCTGGGACATAATGCATGAGGGTAAATATGTTAAGTTCCGATCCATAATGACCCTGTACAGGGTTTCTGAGGAGCAGTTGGTGGGTTTGAACTGTTGACCTTGTGGTTCACCATCCAGTGCTGATCCTACAGAACCACATCAGAAATAAAAAGAATAAGGCAGGCTAATAGAATTTTTAAACAAAACTCAAGTGGACATCTTCCCAAATCAAAGCTTTGCAGCGACTTTACTGGCATGCTGTCCCACATAAAACAAGGAAGACTGGGGGAGAGTCTTGCTGAATGAGGAAATGGCAGCTGGAGTCTATAAACTGGTAACAGAATTCCTACCGATGTGCTGGTGTCTTACACAGGCTGCGATATCACAAATACCACAAGTGGATGGCTCTAACAAACATGTACTCTCTGTTGATGAGAAGTCTGGACGTTCAAGTGAACCGTGCTGGCTCTAGGGGACGGCTGTCTGTCTCTGTCAGCTCTGGAGGCCTGGCATTCCTCGGAGATCGCCATTGCAACTGCGCATCAGTCTCTTCGGACATCTAGGAGCGTCGATGAAATGGAATGCATAAAGACCAATAGCCTGGGTGATGTTTAGTGCCATGGAGTTGGTTCTGATTCAGCGACCCTGTATAGGATTTCCAAGGAACAACTGATGGGTTTGAATGCCAACCTTGTGGCTAGCGGCCCAGTGCTGATCTTACAGCTTCACACCAGGCGATCGGTGTGTGGAATTGGACAGGTAGTGGCTATTTTGAAGCCATCGTTCATGGTTCTATGGTGGGAATGATGAAGAGGAATGGTATTAGAGTCATAAAAAAAATGCATCTCAAGATACATCTTAAACACTGTCTGTGACAATATCCATATGCCTACAAAAAAAGACCAGTTAATACCACTGTTATTCAAATATATGTACCAATCATTAAAGCCAATGATGAAGAATTCTAGTCCTGGTGTGGTAATACACTGGACTGAAAGGTCGGTTTGAACCACAAGGTTGGTGGTTCAAATTCACTAGCTCGTCCTCAGAAACCCTTTATAGGGTTGCTATGAGTTGAAACCCAATTAATGGCACGTAACAACAAGCAACTTGTTCTGTCTGAAATTGATCAAACATGCCATCAAGATGTACTGATGATTGCAATGCAAAAATTGGAAACAGAGGAAGGGTCCATAGTTGGAAAATCTGGACGTGGTGACACTAAAGATACTGGAAATTGCATGATAGAATTTTGAAAGACCAAAGACTTCTTCATTACAAATATCTTTAATCGACAACATAGACTATACGCATGGACCTTGCCAGATGTAATACACATGAACCAGATTAACTGCATCTGTGGGAATTGATGATGGAGAAATTCAATATCATCCGACAAAACAAGGCTGTTGTTGTTGTTGTTATGTGCCATCGAGTCGGTTCCGACCCATAGCGACCCTGTACAGGGTTTCCGAGGATGTAAATCCTTACGGGAGTAGAAAGCCTCATCTTTCTCCCGTGGAGCAGCTGGTAGTTTCGAACCGCTGACCTTAAGGTTCACAGCCCGATTCGTAACCACTACGCTACCAAACAAGGCTAGGGGCAGACTAAATCTACAAGAGGCAAAATATGACCTGGGTTATATCCCACCTGAATTTAGAAATCATCGCCAGAACAGATCGGATGCATTAGACGGTAATGACCGAAGACCAGGGGAACTGGGATGACATCAGGACACCGTACAAAAAGAAAGCAAAAGGTCTTTTTTAAAAAAGCAGAAGGAAAGATCAAAGTGCATGTCAGAGGACGCTGGGAAACTTGCTCTGAACAAAGAGCGGCTAAAGCGACGGGAAGAAACAATGAATGAAGTTAACGAGTTGAGCGGAAAATTTCAAAGGGCAGCTTGAGACGACAAAGCATTATAATGACATGCGCAAAACCCTGGAGTTAGAAAACCAGAGGGGAAGAGCATGCTCAACATTTCTAAAGCTAAAACAACTGAAGAAAACAGTCAAGCCTCGAGTTACAATATTGGATTCTGTGTGTAAATTATTGAAGGATGCAGGCTGCATTGGGAGAAAATAGAAACGATATAAAGTCACTGTAACAAAAAGAAATGGTTAATGCTCAACCATTTCAAGCGGTCGTCTATGAAGACCCAATGGTACGGAAGACGTCCAAGCTGCACTGAAGGCATTGGCCAAAAACAAGGTTCCAAGACTTTCAACAAACTGATGCAGCACCAGAGCTAAATCATCGGTGCCAAGACATTTGGAAGACAGCTACCTGATCAACCAATTGGCAGAGATCTATACTTGTGCCCATTCCAAAGAAAAATGACCCAACAGAATGTGGAAATCATCTAACAATATCTTTATTTTTATTATTATTATTAAGGTATTTATTGTGGATTGAGTGCAAGTTTACAGGGCAGATCATCAGTTTTACATTCAACAAATCATATACCTTGTTTCATTACATTGATTATAATCCCCTCCATGTTCCATCAGTTAACAGTATTTTTCTCTATCCACTTTAGCTTTTTTT
>NW_006408957.1:740007-740806 GCF_000296735.1 Chrysochloris asiatica
GTCCATGAATCTAGAGTCCTCAGCCGCTCGCCCTTCCCATGCCCCCATCTCTGCCTCCATCTCTGGCGCTGCTGCTTCTCTGGATAAGGTCCCACATTCTATTTGTGTGTTCCTCTCTTGATGATCCTAGGGGTCCTCTGTTTCTGGGCTGTAAGATTAACCACTCCCCTTTTGTTGTTACAGAACTTGTACCTTTACAATTGTGACACTAACAATATCTTTAATATTACATACAAGTAAAATTCTGCTGAAGATAATTCAAAAGCGGTTGTAGCAGTGTATCAGTAGAAAGCTACCAGAAATTCAAACTGGATTCAGAAGAGGATGTGGAATGAGAGTTATTGCTGACATCAGGTGAATCTTGGTTGAAAGCAGGGAACACCAAAAATATGTCTATCTGTGCTTTATTGACCATGCATCTTTGACTGTGTGGATCATATCAAACTCTGGAGAACATTATGAAGAATAGGAATTCCAGAAGACTTCAATGTACTCATGAGGAACCTGTCTATACACAGACCAAGAGACAGTTATTTGAACAGAAGAAGGGGATACTGAGTAGTTTAAAATCAGCAAAGTGATGTGCAAGGGTTGTATCCTTTCATTATATTTCCATATTCTGTATGTTGAGCAAATAATCTGAGAAACTGGATTAAATGAAGAAGAATGTGTCATCATCATTGGAGGAGGATATGCTGACACAGAGTCACTGTACCAAAAGGAAATGGTTGATGTTCAACTGTTTCAAGAGGTAGCATATGATCAAGAGCTGATGGTACTGAGGGAGGAAGTCCAAGGT
>NW_006408957.1:748944-750384 GCF_000296735.1 Chrysochloris asiatica
TCAGCAGAATGTCCTCTCAAATGACATATTGCATTAGGCAAATCTGCTGCACAAGACCTCTTTAAAGTGTTGAAGAGCAAAGAAGTCACTTTGAGGAGTAAGGTGCACCTGCCCCAAACCATGGTATTTTGTATCACCTCATATGCATGTGAAAGTTGGACAATGAATCAGGAAGACTGAAGAAGAATTGATGCCTTTGAATTATGGTGCTGGCGAAGACTATTGAAAGTGCCGGAACCACCAGAAGAATAAACAGACTTGTCTTGGAACAAGTGAGGATGACAAGACTGAGTCTCTTGCACTTTGGCTATGTGATCAGGAGGGATCAGTCCCTGCAGAAGGATGTCATACTTGGTAAAGTGGAGGCTCAGTGGACGCGGTTGACCTGCACATGAACTGGATCAACACGGTGCCGCTCTAATGGGCTTGAACAGAACACTTGCAAGGATGGTGTGGGATTGGGCAGTGTTTGGTTCTGTTGTGTAGAGGGTTGCTATAATGAAACCGACTCAATCTAACAACAGGAGCTTCACAGTGTGGGAACCCCAGATCCAAAGCATGCAATCCACTCCTGGCTTTTCTTTCTTGGGAGTAGAAGGTCCCTTTGGGCTTCGCTTGCTAGTTTCATCTCTTTCATGTCTCAAAAGAAATTGACTCAAGATACAACCTAACCCTGTAGATTGCATCCGGCCTCATGAACATCACAGAAGTGAGGATTTACAGCGCAGGAGAATTATATCAGAGCAGTTGGTCTCAGCAGATTACCTCATGGGTGGTGGGGTACCTTGCATTTACCTGATAAAACTCTTCTAGCCAACTGATTCCCACCAAGTGACTGGGTGGGACCATGCAAATAGCGTGTACAGGATTCTAACATTTGCATTGGTTAGTTTTGTCATCCTGCTAGGTTTGAAAGGAGCCATCTGAGAAGCAGGAACACAACATTCTAGGCCCATCAAGACAGAGCATGAGTGAAGCTTGACAAGCCTTCCAGAAAAAGAGCAACAGCAGAGGGTGTGGCAAAGGCAGTGACGGAGTAGTGGACTCCACGGTCTATGAACCAAGTCAAGCTGAGTGTCTATGGCAGGAGGTGGGCTTGCAGAACGTGCCCTTTGGACAGTTACAGACTCACTAGAAGAGCTTTGGAACACTTGCCCAAGCAGGGCGGAGGCTGAGGAGCCAAAGACAAGGATGAGGTGTGCCTGCAGTATGGCGTTCCTTACTGGAGAGCTGCATTCTGAATTCTGATCCTAAATTGTACCTCGTTCACTTCCCTAATAAACCCATAATTGTGAGTATTGTTAGGAGTTCTGTGTGCCATTGCAGTGGATTCTTGGCACCCAGGTGTGAAGCAGAGAGGGCTGTGGGAGGTATGGTTGGGGTCAGAATCAGGAAAAGAAAGTTGTAAGGTGGAAGCATGTCTGACTTTGAGTCTCCTTC
>NW_006408957.1:753114-761132 GCF_000296735.1 Chrysochloris asiatica
TCAAGCTGGATTCAGAAGAGGCCGTGGAACGAGGGATATCATTGCTGATGTCCGATGGATCTTGGCTGAAAGCAGAGAATATCAGAAAGATGTTTACTTGTGCTTTATTGACTACGCAAAGGCTTTCGATTGTGTGGATCATGACAAGCTATGAGCAACATTGCGAAGCATGAGTATTCCGGAACACTTAATTGTACTCATGAGGAATCTGTACCTGGACCAAGAGGCAGTTGTTCGAATAGAACATGGGAACACGGAATGTTTTAAAATTAAGAAAGGTGTGAGACAGGGTTGTATTCTTTCACCATACTTATTCAACCTGTATACTGAGCAAATAATCCAAGAAGCTGGGTTTTATGAAGAAAAACGTGGCATCAGGATTGGAGAAAGACTCATTAACAACTTGCGATATGCAGATGATACAAACTTGATCGCTGAAAGTGAAGAGGACTGAAAACATTTACTGATGAAGATCAAAGAGCACAGTCTTCGGTATGGATTACATCTCAATGTCAAGAAAACAAAAATCCTCACCACTGGACCAATAAACAACATTCTTATCAATGGAGAAGAGATTGAGGTTGTCAAGGACTTCATTCTTCTTGGATCAACTATCAACACTCACGGAAGCCGCAGTCAAGAAATCAAATGATGTACTGCATTAGGCAACTCTTCTGCACAAGACCTTTTTAAAGTGTTGAAGAGCAAAGATGTCAGCTTGAGGACTAAGGTGTGCCTGACCCAAGCCATGGTATTTTCAATACCTGATATGCATTATAGAAGAATTGATGCCTTTGAGTTATGGTGTTGGAGGATAATATTGAAAGTGCCGTGGGCTGCCAAAAGAACCAATAGATCCATTTTAGAAGAAGTGCAGCCAGAGTGCTCCTTGGAGGCCAGGATGGCCAAACTTCTTCTCTCACACATTGGATGTCTTTTCAGGAGGGACCAGTCGCTGGCGAAGGACATCATGTTTGGTAAGATGGAAGATCAGAGAAAAAGAGGAAGACCCCCAACGAGATGGATTGGCCAAGTGGCAGCATCGATGGACTCATGTGTGGCAACAGTAGTGAGGTTGACCCAGGATTGGGCAGTGTTTCGTTCTGCTGTGCATAAGGTTGCTATGAGTCAGTACCGACTCGATGGCACCTAACAACAACAAGAAGCAAGCCATTTGCCTTGGAGGTGTCAAGGTAAGAATAGTTTTTGCCCACCAGAGAAAACCCCCTCCTAGGATTGAAAGTGAAAGGGAGTCAGTGAGCAGCTGACAGCCTTGTCTGCTCGCTGGTGACCACCTAGATTTGCTTGTTGAGTGGATACGGGGGAAATCCACAATGAAGAGGCAGGCTGAGTGTGGATATGTTGCACTGGCACCTGGTGGTCTGGTCCACACTGGCTTGAGATGAGAAGAGGAAGGACTGATTAATCTGAAGTTAAGGAGTTCTAAGCCTATGGGCCCAGACCTGACCCCTGGGGTCTAGGGCTGAGAGAGTGAAGGAATCAGCTGGTCTGAAGTGCAGGGAGGTATGTGTGAACTTCCAAACTTGCAGCTGGTACCCATTGGACCTAGCTTGGATGGCTGGCGCTGTTTACCAGCACCTGACCAGATGAAGAGAAAGATGTTTGATAATAGGGGTAAGTGTAAACTGCTACAATTTGATGGGCTGGGCTTTTGCTTATGTTTGCAGTTGTTCAAAGTTCCAACGGAATGGAAGTCTTCATCTCAAGGAGCATGCTGTCCCCTCAGAGTACTGAGTTCATGTTGTTGTTAAATGCTGTTGAGTTGGTTCTGACCCATACCGACCCTGTATAGGGTTTGGGTTTGAACCACCACCTCGTGGATTTGTTACAGAAGTTTGCTCTTGATCCATCATGGAAGAAACTGAGGCCAGTCGGAGAGGTGAAGCAGAGTTTCAGATTTTAGTAAGCAAGCTGGCTCAGAGGAGCTAATTTTTCCAGATTCTGAGCACTGAATATAGGGCAAGCGCAGACTTATATGGGGTCAGAATCGGGGAGGGGTTAGATTGCGGACCTGTTTGAAGACAAGAGGAAACCAGAGGATTGGTTCTGCTCAGTAACCTGATTAATATTCTAGTTTGACTCCTGGGCAGAGAGGATTGGTCCCACTCAGTAACCTGATTAACATTTTAGCTTGTCTCCTGGGTGGAGAGAGCAGGGAATGTTTTTACCTTTTCCTGTTCAAATTTAGAATTTGGCTATCAAAAGTGTTGTTATTGTTGAGTGCCATCATGTTGATTCTGACCCATAGCAACCCTGTATACGGTTCTGAACAGCAGCTGGTGAGCTTGGACCACCTACCTTGCAGTTTAAAGTGACTTTGCAGTCCCGCACATTAGCCCATAGTGCCACACCAGGGGGAGATATAGGCATGATGTAGCTGGCTTACAAGCTTTCAGAGGTGTGCTCAGTTTCAGAATGAGGGGGACAAGGGAGAATCCCCACTGAATAGTTTCCTTTTTTCCAGATGAGTCTGGTGAAGAGAGGGTGGGGGGAGATGCTGATGGTATTTTATGATTTCAATTGTGAGTAATTGTTAACAGGATTGACTGTGATTGTAAAAACTGTAATTGGAGAAAATGCAACTAAAGGTGGGGTGGTTGGGGAGGAGTCAATCCTTCATGGATGAAAGACAATGGCTAGAAAGGCCAGGGCTGGCTGGCCGATGGTATCTTGGATATCATACTTTTTTATTCAACTTTTTAATTCCTTCCAAGTGACTGGGTGGGTGTACAGGACTCTAATGCTGAGATTGGGTAGTTTTGCCATCCCAGTAGGTTTAAAAGGAATCATCTCAGAAATAAGAATAGACCATTTCAGGACCATCATGAAAGAGCATGAGTGGAGCGTGAGATCCTTACCTAGAAAAGTGGCAACAGCAGAGGTGTTGGCACAGAGAGACCAAGCAACTCTGGGCTTCTAGGTCCAGGGACTGAGCAAAGCTGAGTGCCTATGGAAGGAGAATGTGCCATTTACAGACAGGTGTCACAATGGCTGAGAGGCTGAAGACAAGACTAGGTGTTCCTGAGTGGAGAATGCTACGTCCTGTGTGTTTCTGATCCTGAATTGTACCCTGTTCACTTGCCTAATAAAGCCATAATCATGAATATTGTTACAAGTTCTGTGTGGCCATTCTCATGGATTATCTAACCCAGATGTGAGGCAGAGAGGCCTGTGGGAGGGTTGGGTGGTGGCAGGAATCGGCCTTGGGCTGATTTTGAGTTTGATTCTCCTTCCCCCTTGGAAAGTCAGAGGAAGTCAGACATGGCCGTAACACTGATTTTTCAGGTGGTGATTCTATTAGCTGTCATCATGGGAGTTACTACCGCTTAACTGTCAAGCCACCGAGAATCCAGACCCAGTCCAATTGACACAACACCCTAACTAGTACAGAGAGCTACTAAAGGTGGCATCTCACATCACTTGGCACTTTCAGTTTTAAGGGAACTTTCGGCTGATGGGTGCCAACGACATTGTGTGAGATTAGCTGGCTCAAAGAACTAGTCTTTCCCTTAGTCTTTTAAGCAGTCACAGCTAATGAAGGCACTTTTATGAAACAAATCAGAGCCAGTCTTGGGTTTACCAGTGTGGTTCAGAGAGCAAGGTCCAATCAAAACGGTGGCTTCCAAGGGGATCTGTAGAGCCAGTTAAAACGAAAAAGAGAAGTCAGCTCAGAAGGTTAACGTGACTGTTTTTTGGGATTCCCCTGAGATGATCTGGACTCCCGGTGTACTGCTGTAGGATAAGCACTAGACTGCTAACCACAAGGTCAGTGGTTCAAAACCATCAGCTGTTCCTCAGAAACCATATGTAGGCTAGCTCTCAGTTGGAATCAATTTGATGGCATTTAACAAGAACAAAGGGATGATGTTGATATTCTGAAACTTCTCTTGGGAAGTCTTACCCCATCTACCTTGCAGCTTCAATCTTGCCCCTTCAGACTTCTTTTTGTTTCCCCAAACTCAAAGAACATTTAAAAGGAACATGATTTGAGCCCCTCAATGGTGCCCAAGCTGCTGTTCTGACACGGTGTAATGAACAGTGCGAGGGGAAGGGTTAGTTACGGAGACGGAATCAGCACTTTCATAACTGCATAGACTTAGAGTCCTGGTGTGGGGCTGTAGCATGAGCGCTGGGCTGCTCACGTCAAGGCTGGTGATTCAGATCCATCAGCTGCTCTTCGGAAACACCACACTGGGTCTCTCTGAGTTGGAACTAACTTGACGGCACTTAACAGATAGAGGTTATGTTGAGAAACAATAACTTCATGTTTAGATAATTATTTTAAAATATAGGTGTCTGTGATTTTGTAGCAACACTTTCTGGCGGACCCTTGTGTGTCCAGATGCTGCCTGCCCCTGCCTTGTCCCCAAGAGTAAGTCAGGTCAGGAGTAAGTCCCAACCTCAGAGAATACCAAAGGTCACCTCCCCACCAGAGACATCCAGGACAAGCTAGCTGTCTGTTCTCACACATGTGCGCTTGGCCACGGAGCAGGTGACGGTCCAGCCCAGCAGCCCAGGACACAGGTGCTTCCCACGTGTGCCAGGATGCAGATGTTCCCACGTTCCACACACACATCTCCACCTTGTTCTTTCCCTGACTGTTTCCTGGAGACCACTGTGTGTAGTGCACAGAAAGCTGCTTCGTTGTTTTCAGCACAGACTTCTGCTGTGTAGACGCACAATCACCTGGACTGATTTGTTCCTCTGTGAAGGGGCTGCGTCTATGTCTTCCCTCTAACTCTGTCCTGTTTCCACGGTGACAGAGAAGGACAAGTAGATCATCTCTGACTGTTGATTCCAAACTGCTTTAATCTGTGCTGGACCTAAATTGGGAAGCAGGAAACAACTGTTGGCTTTCTACCTCCATTGTGAAAACAAAAGCTCCAAGCCTAAATGATTGTGCACCCCCACTCAGTGGGGGTCTTCACACCTTTCACATGACTTCTTTTTGGTTGTATATTAGAATTTTTAAAAATGACAAGTAACATTAATATGTTGTTGTTAAGTGCTGTTGAGTCAGCGACCTGTCACATGACTTTTAGATTCTGCAGGAGCACAAAGACTCCTCTTTCTCCTGCGGAGCGGATGCTGGGCTCGAACTGCCAACTTTAAGGTTCGCAGTCCAGTGCTCCCAGCAGATGAGTATCTAAAAGAGAAGCCCCCTGGGAGATGCCCTCCGTGTGTCAGCTCAGTGTCTGCTGTGACAAGACTCACCGAACCCAGTCTACAGTGGTCCTCACAGCTGTCTGTGAAAGGGCAGAGAAGGTGAGCACAGGGGTAAGGTGTGTGGAGCCAGGTGTCGAGGAAACCAGGCACGAGCTTTCAGAGTCCACTCCCAGCAACCGGGTGAAACTCCTGGAGTCTCAGCACCAAGGGTTTATTGGAGGCTGGTCATGCACCCTGGAGCACAAGCTCTAATCTTTCTCCTGTGGAGCAGCTGGCGGATTCGAACTGCTGACCTTGTGGTTAACAGCTCAACTCGTAGCCCACTACTATGCTAGCAGGGTTCCTTTCCTTCTTATGAAGTGGACTTTGTTATCAGCCCAGGGAACCTCTTCCAGCCAAGATCCTAGCTCCCGCCCCGATTCTGAAAGAGAGCAGCCTTGGCCTGCAGTGAAAACTTGCACACCTGCTAGTATTACACGGAACTATCAGTAAGTCACATGGTTTACTGTGCCGGGACGGACCAACTCAAGAGGAATGGCATCACGTTCACCATCAAAAAGAACATTTCAAGATCTGTCTTGAAGTATAATGCTGTGTGTGATAAGATGATATTCATATGCCAGCAAGGAAGACCACCATTATTCAAATTTACACACCAACCACTAAAGCAAATGATGATGAAATTGACGAATTCTACCAACTTCGTCAGTTTGAAATTGATCAAACATGCAATCAAGATGTATTGATAATGACTGGCAATTGAATGAGAATATTGAAAACAAAGAGGAAGGATCAGTAGTTTGAAAATATGGTCTTGATGAGAAAATTTTGCTGGCGACCACATGATAGAATTTTGCAAGATCAGTGACTTATTCCTTGAAAATAGCTTTTGTAAACAACACACGGAACACATCAAATGGAATAGACAAGAATAAAACTGATTAAATCTGTGGGAAGAGACAGTGAAAAGTTCAATATCATTAGCCAAAACAAGGCCAGGAGTTGACTGTGGAACAGACCATCAATTGCTCATATGTAGGTCTAGGCTGAAGCTAAATAAACCTAGCACATCCCCAAGAGCCAACATATGACCTTGAACATAACCCATATGAAATTAGAGCCCATCTCAAGAATTGATTTGATGGATCAGACAGTAAGGACTGAAGACCAGAAGAGTTGTGGGATGACATTAAGCACATTATACATGAAGAAAGCAAAAGGTCATTAAAAAAAACAGGAAAGAAAGAAAAGACCAAAATGGATGTCAGAAGAGACTCTGAAACCTGCTCTCCAGGGTAGAGATGCTAAAGTGAATGGAAGAAATTGCAGGAACCAGCCTTGCATGAATGGGTCTCTGGGGGCAGAAGGAGAATGAAAATGGTTAGGGACTCTTGGTGCTCAGTCAAGAGCGACTTTATTATCTACAATTGAGCTTGAAGGAGACTTTTTGGCAGGAAGCATACCCGGGCAGCATATGCATCAAAAGTTGATGATGAACACAGTAACCTTTAGATCAAAACATCCAATTTAATTATGTTTAGCTATAAATCACATACATAGTGATTCTTGTTCCTCTTTACAGATCCTGCTCCCAAGCTATGCGGTCAGGGTTTTCTTTCCCAGAATCTTTGGTCAGCAAGGCTTCCCTTGTTGTTCTCCTCGAGGTGTCCCTTGATCTGAGAATGGCCTCAGAGTGGGCTTCACACACATCCCGAAGCTCCTACAAGAAATGAGGAAGTAAAAGAGTTGAAAAGGTTACCTTCAAAGGTTCGTTTGAGAAGACACTCAAGTATTATAATGATATATGCAAAGACCTTTATCTTCTCTAGCTGCACAGGAACTTTTTAAAGTATTGAAGAGCAGAGATGTCAGCTTGAGGACTAAGGTGCGCCTGACCCAGGCCACGGTGTTTTCAATAGCCTCATATGGATGTGAAAGCTGGACAGTGAATAAGGAAGATCGTAGAAGAACTGATGCCTTTGAGTTGTGGTGTTGGAGGAGAATACTGAAAGTGCCATGGACTGCCAAAAGAACCAACAGATCTGTGTTGGAAGAAGTGCAGCCAGAGTGCTCCTTGGAGGCCAGGATGGCTAAGCTTCGTCTCTCATACTTTGGACATATTGTCTGGAGGGAGCAGTCACTGGAAAAGGATGTCATGCTGGTAAGGTGGAGGGTCAGAGAAAAAGAGGAAGACCCCTAATGAGATGGATCAGCCAGGTGGCATCATTGATGGCGTCCAGTGTGGCAGCGGTAGTGAGGTTGGCCCAGGATCGGACATTGTTTCGTTCTGCTGTGCATGGGGTCGCTATGAGTCGGTTCCGACTCGATGGCACCTGACAACAACAACAACAACGCAAAGACCTGGAGTTAGAAAACCAAAAGGGAAGAACACGCTCAGCATTTCTCAAGAATGAAGAACTGAAGAAAAAATTCAAGACTTGACTTGCAATACTAAAGGATTCTGAGGTCAGAACCGACTTGACAACACTAAACAATAACAACAATGGGAAAAATGTGGAACGATGCTGAAACCATCAGAAGAAGATGGCAGGAATACACAGAGTCACTGTACCAAAGAGAAATGGTCGGTGTTCAACCATTTCAAGAGGTCCCATTAAGATCAAGAGTCAATGTCACTGAAGGAAGAAGTCCAAGGCGCACTGAAAGCATTGGCGAACAACAGGAATTATGGAAATCTTTCAACAAACTGATGGAGCACTGGAGGCACTCACTCATCTATGCAAAGAAATTTAGAAGACAACTATCTGGCCAACCAATGGGAATAGATCCATATCTGTGCTCATTCCAAAGAGAGGTGACCCAATGGGATG
>NW_006408957.1:763036-805121 GCF_000296735.1 Chrysochloris asiatica
TTTCTTCTTAATGACTTTTTGCTCTCTTCACGTATGATGTTCTTGATGTCATCCCACAACTCTTCTGGTCTTCGGTCTTTAATGCATCAAATCTATTCTTCAGATGGTCTCTAAATTCAGGTGGGATAAATTCAAGGTCATACTTTGGCTCTCGTGGTTAAGATAATTTTTAAAAAAAGGCTGCAAGCGCATATTGACAAGAAACTGCCAAAAATTTAAGCCAGAATTGGAAGAGGACGTGGAATGAGGGATATCATTGCTGATGTCAGATAGATTTTGGTTGAAAACAGAATATATTAGAAATACATTTAACTGTGCTTTATTGACTAATCAAAGGCTTTTTTTTTTTTTTTTGCCAGATTTTTTGTTTTGTTTTGTTTTTTTAGAATCATCCCTGACAGGCAACATAATCATTTCATTGTTTTTATCAAGTGCCATTGAGTCAATTCCGTGTCATAGCGACCCTTTATAAGGTTTCTAAGGAGCTCTGGTAGTGTAGTGGTTAAGGGCTTTCTGCTCCCGTAAAGATTTACAGCCTCGGAAACCCTGTACAGGGTCGCTATGAGTTGGAACCGACTCCAGGGCACATCACAACAACAAAAACAACAAGGAGCAGTTGGTGGGTTTGGACCACTGATCTTGTGGTGGTTGTTGTTGTTAAGTGACATCGAATCGGATGTGACCCTTAGTGACCCTGTATAGGATTTCCAAGGAGCAACTCAAAGGTTTTTGACTGATTGGATCATGACTAGATATGGAAAACATTGCAGAGAATAAGTATTCCAGAACACTCCATTGTTTTCATGAGGAACCGGCACATAGACCAAGAGGCAGTCCTTTGAACAGAACAAAGGGGCACTGAATGGTTTAAAATCAGGAAAAGTGTGTGCCAGGGTTGTTTCCTTTCACCATACTTACTCAATCTGTATGCTGAGTAAATCATTTGAGAAGCGGGATTATATAAAGAACGTGGCTTCATGATTGGAAGAAGACCCATTAACAGTGATATGCTGATGTCACAAACTTGTTTACTGGAAGCGAAGAGGATTTAAGAGATGTACTGATGAAGATCAAAGCTCTCGAGTATAGATTGCATCTCAGTGTAAAGACAACAAAACTCCTCACCACTGAACCGGTAAGTAACATCACGATAAATGGGAAGAAGACTGAAGTTGTCAAAGACTGCATTTTGCTTTAACACAGTCAATGTTAATGGAAGCAGCAGACAGGAAATAAAAGGACATATTAGGCAAATCTGCTGCAGAAGACCTTTAGGTGTTCAAGAGCAAAGACAGCAGTTTGAAATTAGGTCATCAGACCAAAGCCATGGTATTTTCAACAGCCTCATATGAATGTGAATGTTGGACAATGAATAAGAAAGACAGGAGAATTGATGCATTTGAGTTATGGTATTGGAGAAGAATATTAAAAGTGCCATGGACTGCCAGGACAAACGGATCTATTTTAGAAGAAGTATAGCCAAAATGCTCCTTAAAGTGAGGATGATGAAACTTCGTTGCTCACATCAAGAGGGACCATCATGCTTGGTAAAGTGGAGGGTCAGTGAGAAGGAGGCCCCAATGAGATGGATTGGCGCAGTGGCAGCAGTGACAATGGGTCCAAGCCTAACAGTAGTAGTGAGGATGATGCAGAAGCCGGCAGTGTTTCCTTCTGCTGTGCACGGGATCACTGTGCATCACAGCCACGTCGCTGGAACCTACTAACAAACAGCATGATGGCAAAACTGATCCAGGCCCTCGCTAGGATTCCAAACATCTTTTTGCATGGTCCCAGTCTCCTTGGAGGCCAGGATGGCTAAGCTTCGTCTCTCATACTTTGGACATATTGTCAGGAGAGAACAGTCGCTGGAGAAGGATGTCATGCTGGGTAAGGTGGAGGGTCAGAGAGAAAGAGGAAGACCCCCAACAAGATGGATCAGCCAGGTGGCATCATTGATGGCGTCAAGTGTGGCAGCGGTAATGAGGTTGGCCCAGGATCGGACATTGTTTTGTTCTGCTGTGCATGGGGTCTCTATGAGTCTGTTCCGACTCGATGGCACCTGACAACGACACAAAAGTCCTACAAAGGAATCCTGGTGTGGCGGTGCAGGATAATGTACCGGACCACAAGGTCAGTTTGAACCACATGGTTGGTGGTTCAAACCCACCAGCTGCTACTTGGAAACCTTATACAAGGTCGTTATGACTCAGAACGAACTCCAAGGCTTTTAACAACACCAAGTCTTACAAAGAGGGGACTGGAAACAAAGAGGAAGGATTATTAGTTGCAAAATATGGCCTTGGTGAAAGAAATGATGCTAGAGATTGCTTGAAAGATTTATGCAAGATCAACAACTTAATCATTGCAAATAGCTTTTTTAAACAACATAAAGGTGATTATGCAAATGGACGTCACCAAATAGAGTACATGGGAATCAAATTGATTATATCTTTGGGAAGACACAGTAGAGGAGATCAATATCATCAGTCAAAACAAGGTAAGCAGTCGACTATGGAACAAGATCATAAATTGCTCAGATCCAAGTTCAGGCTGAAGCTGAAGAAAATGAAAACATGTCCATAAGACCCAAAATATGACCTTGAATATATCCCACCTGAACTTAGAAACCACCTTAAGAACATATTTGATGCATCAAACACTAATGACGGAACCAAAAGGGTTGTGGGATGATATCAAGAACATCACATATGAAGAACATCACATATGAAGAACGTTACATATGAAGAAAGCAAAAAGGTCATTAAAAAGATAGGAAGGAAGTCAATGACGAAGATGTGGGCTGGGCTCAAACATGTTTCATAGACTCCTGTCGACCTTGAGATGAGACTGAAGAGGAAGGGCTGGGTGGTCCGAAGTTTGGGGAGACTTGGGAACTCCTGAGCCCATGGACACTGACCTACCCATGGAGGGCTAGAGCTGAGAGTGAAGCATCCAGCTAATATGAAGTGGAGGGAGACACACAAGTTGCAGACAGTACCCATTTGACCTAGCTTCAATGGCTTGATGACCAGAGCTCGACTGAGGGAGATAAAGAAATTCGATAAAGGAAGCGAGTGTCAATTGCTACAATTTGATGAGCTTTCCCTATACTTATGGATGTAGTAGCTGAAAATACCAACCGAGATGGAGGGAGTCTTCACAGCCAAGATCAAGCCTATCCCCTCAGTATATAGGATTGATAGGGATGGCCAAGTTAGACATTGGCTACCAAAAATGGGGTGGGTGGGGCTATAAAGACACAAAGTGACTGGCTTACAAGTTTTAAAGAGGGAGTTTAGTTTGAGTGTGGGGGGAAAGTAGAACCCCCAGTGGATAGTTTTCATCTTCTCTAGATGGGTCTAGTGAAAGGAGATGGGGATAGGATTCTTTTGATTCAATAGTAATTGTTATCATGGCTAACTGCCATTGTCACAGCTGTAAAGGTAGTTATTCTGTAACAAAAAGTGGGGAGTAGTTCATCTTACAGTCCAGGAACAGAGGACCCTAGGGCCATCAAAGGAGAAGAGCATGCTAAGGAATGTGGGACATTATCCAGAGAAGCAGTGACACCAGAGATGGAGGTTTGGAGAGATAGAGCAGCTGAGGACTCTAGACTCATGGAAAGAGAAAGGCTGTGCGCTGGCGGCCAGGAGGCAGGCTTGCAGAATGCGCTCTTTGGTTGTTTAAATGATTACATATTTCTGAGTGTTTCTGTGTACATCAAAAAAACCCAAGAAAAGAAAAACAGAGGGAATGAAGCAAATACTGTTAAATGATGGTGCATGGAGGGGATTGTAATCATTGCAATGAAACCAAACATAATAGGATGAGTGCAAAAGCCGATGTTCTCCCAAGAAAACTATCACTCAATTCACGATAAAAGCTTTAAAGAAAAAAAAAAAAAAAAAAAGATTACAGCTCAAAAACTTTTGGGGCAGCTCTATTACGGGAGTCCTGGTGTGGCATTGTGGGTTAATGCACTGGACTGCAAAGTTGGTTTGAACTGCAAGGTTCAAGCTCACCAGCTGCTCCTTGGAAACCCTATACCGTGTGGCTATGGGTCGGAACTAACTTGATGGCACTAATTAACAATAACTGGTATTTCGTATAGGATTGTTTTAAGTTGAATCAGCTGTGCAGCAATGAGTTTCTTATAGCTGGACTGTTAAATGAAAATAGGAAAGAAAGAAAAAACCAAAATGGATGTCAGAAGAGACTCTGAAACTTGTGTAGAGAAGTTAAAGCAACTGGAAGAAATGAGGAAGTCAAAAAGCTGAATAGCAGATTTCAAAGGTCAGCTCGAAATGACAAAGTCAAGTATCATAATGCAATGTGCAAAGACCTGGAGTTAGAAAACCAAAAGGGAAGAACACGCTCAGTATTTCTCAAACTGAGGGAACTGAAAAAAATTCAAACCTCTACTTTTTGAAGGATTCTATGGGCAAAACATTGAATGACACATAAAGCATCAAAAGATGAGAGGACTACAGAATCACTGCACCAAAAACAAATGGCCGATGTTAAATAATTTTGTTCTTAAGTGCTGTCGAGTCAGTTCCAACCCTAGCAAGCCTATAGAGGGTTTCTGAGGAGTGGCTGGTGAATTTGAACTACCAATCTCGTGGTTCAAACTGACCTTGTGGTTGAGTGCTTATGTATCCTCAACCACAGCAGGACTCCATTCGTCATTTTAAGAGGTGGCAGATGATCAAAGATTGATGGTGCTGGAGGAAGAAGGCCAAGCTGCACTGAAGGCATGGGCCAAAACAAGACACCAGGAATTGAAGGACTACAAATGGGAATCTTTCACCAAACTGATGCAGTGCTGGAGGCACTCAGGCATCTAGGCCAGGAAACTTGGCAGCCAGCCATCTGACCAACCAATTGGAAAACCATTCCAAAGAATGGTGACCCAATGGAATGTGGAAATCATTGAATAATATCATTAATATCACATGTGAGTAAAACTTTGCTGAAGAGAATTCAAAAAACAGTCGCATCAGTACACTGACCAGGAAACTGCCAGAAATTCAAGCTGGATTCAGAAGAGGACGTGGAACAAGCAACATCATTGCTGACATCAGATGGATCTTGGCTGAAAGCAGAGAACCTCAGAAAGATGTTTACCTGTGCTTTATTGACTACACAAAGGCTTTCAACTGTGTGGATCATAACAAACTACGGATAACATTTCAAAGAATGGCTTATTCAATAACAATTATACTCATGAGGAATGTGTACAAAGATCAAGAGTAGTCATTCAAACATTACAATGGATACTCAATGGTTTGAAACCAGAAAAGGTGTACGTACCTCTCACCATACTTATCCAATCTGTGTGCTGAGCAAACAGTCTGAGAAGCTGGGTTATATGAAGAAGAACATGGTATCAGGATTGGAGGAAGATTCATTAACAACCTATGATCTGCAGATGATACAACCTTGCTTGCTGAGAGCCAAGTGGACTTATAACACTTAACTGATGAAGACCAAAGACCACAGCCTTTGCTATGGATTGCACCTCAATGTAAAGAAAACAAAGATCCTCACAACTGGACCAATAAATAACATCATGATAAATGTTAACTGTTTCTTTTGAACTTTGTAATAACGTTGGGATGAGATGGACGCCTCATGTTACTTTGATTTGCATCTTGGCTCTGTGGGTTAATGTGATGGACTGCAAAGTTGGTTTGAACCACAGTCGGCGGTCACAGCTCCCCAGCTGCTCCTCAGAAACCCTATACAGGGTCGCTATGGGTTGGAACCAACTTGACAGCACTTAACAACAAATGGCTAACAACAACATTAAGAAACTTGACTTTTTGTGTGGCCCTGCAGGATCAGCACTGGACTGCAAACCACAAGGTTGGCAGTTCAATCCCACCAGCTGCTCCTTGAAACCCTATACAGGGTCACTATGAGTCAGAACCAACTTGATGGTACTTAACAATAGCTTATGATTGTATTTATTCACGTGTTTGTTGGCTGCCTGTCTTCTTTGGTGAAGTGTCTGTTTGTGTCCTCAGCCCATTTTTAAGTTGGATTGTCTTTTTGTTGGGACTTGAAGTTTTCTATAAATTAAGGGCTTGCGTCAATGTGTCTGGGTCAGGATTCTCTATGGTTTAGCAGTCTGTAGTTGTTGTTAGGTGCCATCAAGTCAGTACCAACCCATAGCGACCTTGTGCACAGAATGAAACACTGCCCAATCCTGGGCCAGCCTCACTACTGCTGCCACACTAGAGTCCATCGATGCTGCCACTTGGCCAATCCACTTCACTGGGGGTCTTCCTGTTTTTCTCTGACCCTCCACCTCACCAAACATGATATCCTTCTCCAGTGACTGGTCCCTCCTGACAACATGTCCAATGTATGAGAGATGAAGTTTGGCCATTCTGGCCTCCAAGGAGCACTCTGGCTGCACTTCTAAAACGGAGTAATCCATACTGAAGGCTGAGGTCTTTGATCCTCATCAGTAAATGTTTTAAGTCCTCTTCACTTTCAACAAGCAAGGTTGTATCATCTGCATTTCCCAGGTTGTTAATGAGTCTTCCTCCAATCCTTATGTCACGTTTTTCTTCATAAAACCCAGCTTCTTGGATTATTTGCTCAGCATACAGGTTGAATAAGTATGGTAAAAGAATAAAACTTGTCACACACTTTTCTTAATTTTAAAACATTCCGTGTTCCCATGCTCTGTTCGAACAACTATCTCTTGGTCCAGGTACAGATTCCTCATGAGCACAATTAAGTGTTCTGGAATACTCATACTTCGCAATATTGTCCATAGCTTGTCATGATCCACACAATCGAAAGCCTTTGCATAGTCAATAAAGCACAGGTAAACATCTTTCTGATATTCTCTTCTTTCAGCCAAGATCCATCGGACATCAGCAATGATATCCCTTGTTCCACGGCCTCTTCTGAATTCGGCTTGAACCTCTGGAAGTTCTTTGTCAATGTATGATTGTAGCCATTTCTGTATTATCTTTAGTAAAACTTTACTCTCATAGGAAATCAAAGAGATTGTCCAATGATTTCCGCACCTCTCTTTGGAATGGGCACAAATATTGATCTCTTCCAATCAGTCGGCCAGATAGTTGTCTTTCAAATTTCTTGGCAGAGATGAGTTAGCGCATCCAGTGCCGCCTCACTTTCTTGAAAGATTTCCATTTTTATTCCATCAATTCCTGGTGCCTTGTTCTTTACCAAGTCCTTCATGCACCTTGGACTTCCTCCTTCAGTATCATTGGCTCTTGATCGTATGATACCTCTTGAAACAGTTGAACATCAACCATTTCTTTTGGTACAGTGACTCTGTGTATTCCTTCCATTTTCTTTTGATGCTTTCTGCATCATTCAATAATTTGCCCAGAGAATCCTTCAATAACGAGTCGAGGCTCGAATTTTTCTTCAAAATGCTGAGCATGTTCTTCCTTTTTGGTTTTCTGATTCTAGATCTTTGTACATTTTGTTGTAATATTTGGCTTTATCTTCTCAAGATGACTTATGAAATTTTCTGTTCAGCTCTTGGACCTCCTCACTTCTTCCATTTGCTTTAGCATCTCTACCCTGGAGAGCAAGTTTCAGTGTCTCTTCTGACATCCATTTTGACCTTTTCTTTCTTTCTTGTCTTAATGACTTTTTGCTTTCTTCATGTATGATGTTCTTGATGTCATCTCACAACTCTTCTGGTCTTCGGCCTTTAGTGTTTAATGTATCAAATCTGTTCTTCAGATGATCTCTACATTCAGGTGGGATATATTCAAGGTCATATTTTGGCTCTTGTGGACTTGTTTTCATTTTCTTCAGCTTTAGTTCGAGTTTGCATATGAGTAATTGATGGTCTGTTCCACAGTCTGCCCCTGGCCTTGTTTTCACTGATGATATGGATTTTTTCCATCATATCTTTCTGCAGATGTAGTCAATTTGATTTCTATGTATTCCATCTGGTGAAGACCACGTGTATAGTCGTCTCTTATGCTGTCTATAGAAGATATTTGAAATGAACAAATCATTGGTTTTGCAGAAATCTATCATGCATTCTCCAGCATCATTTCTATCACCAAGGCCTTATTTTTCAACTACTGATCCTCCCTCTTTGCTCCCAACCTTTGCATTCCAATCACCAGTAATGATCAGTACATCCTGATTGCATGTTTGATCAATTTCAGATTGAAGAAGTTGGTAGAATTCTTCTGTTCATCCTCACTGGCTTTAGTGGTTGGTGAGTAAATGTGAGTAACAGTGGTATTAACTGGGCTTCCCTGTAGGTGCATGGATATTATCTTATCACAGACAGCGTTGTATCTCATGACTGATCTGGATATGTTCTTTGACAATGACTACAACACCATTCCTCTTCAACTTGTCATTCCCGACATAGTAAACCATGGGGTCATCAGATTCAAAATGGCCAATACCAGTCCATTTCAGCTCACTAATGCCTAAGATACCGATGTTTATGTGTTCCATTTCATTTTTAACAACTTCCAATCTTCCCAGGTTCATCCTTTTACATTCCATGTTCCGATTTTCAATGGATGTTTACAGCTGTTTCTTTTCATTTTGAGTTGTGCCCCATCAGTAAATGAAGGTCCAGCGGGCTTTTCTCCCATGAGCTTTACTCCATTCGCGTCATCATGGTCAACTCTACTTTGAGGAGGCAGCTCTTCCCCAGTCACATTTTGAGTGCCTTCCAACCTGAGGGGCTGATTTCCTGGCAGTGTATCTGACAGTGTTTCTCTGCTATTCATAAGATATTCAGTGACTAAATATTCAGACGTAGTTCGTCATTCCTTCTTCCTAGCCTGTCTGTGTCTGGAAGCTCATCTGAAACCTGTCCACCATGGGTGACCCTGCTGGTATTTAAAATACTGGTGGCATAGCTTTCAGAATCACAGCAACTCACAAACTACCACAATACGACACACTGACTGACGAGTGGTTTCGCAGTTAGGGTGTAGCTATTACCTCCGTGATGAGGTCTACTATTGTAGTCGGGACCATAATAGGCTCTGATGTCTTCAGCCCTGGTCTGATGTAAGTATCCAGTGTTATAAATCCTCAATTCTAGGATGCTCATGAGCTTGGATGCAATGTACAGGATCAAGTTGTATCTTGAGCCATTCTCTTTTGAGATATAAAAAGAGAAGTGAGCAGGGAAAGAGGGACTCGCTTCCACCAAGAAGAACTGGGAGTGGGGTGCACCCTTCGGGACTGAAAAGCTCCTGATCCAGGGGCAGGCTGATGCCCAGACACTGTGGAGATCTGTAAGGACACTGGGCCTACCGATGCTGAAATGAGACCAGGACCCTCTTCCAGAGCAGGCGCTCTGAGTGTGAACTTCTGTGAGAACACATGTCTCTCTGTTGATGCCATTCCATTGTATAGCTCCATTATAGCAGCACCAGAAGACTGTGAGAGCCCCTTATCCATTTTGTGCTTGCTTAGAAATTTTTTGTGGTTTCTTGTTCTACCTTTTGATGAAATCTGTTAACGCACATGAGTTTCTCATTTTCAGGAGGTTCCAGTTTTCTAGTTTGTCTTCTGTTATTGTTTTTTCAGTTGTGTTTGGTGTGTATTTATGCTAATTCGGACTCCAGGTGTGGCACTGTAGGATAAGCCCTGGGCCACAAGGTCGGTTTGAACTGCAAGGTCGATGGTTCAAACTCACCAGTCTCTCCTCGGCAACCCTTGACAGCACTTAACAACAACCACCATTAGACCCCTAATTTTGTCCCTATTTTTTTTATTGATGGTCTTGATAGTTTTATTGGGCTGGATCTTGAAGGTATAGCAGAAATGAAACAGCCCAAGAACTGGGCAAACACGGAGCCAGGGGTCCAAACCCCATTCCAGGTGAGCCAGGTGCAGGTACAAAGGAAAATGAAGATGGAACTTTCTGTGCTGACAGCCATCCTGAGACTGCAGCCTGAACACATGGGAAGGGAAGTTCTGACACACATGTGACTGTCCCAACTTGGAGGTGTGTGTAGGGTTAACATGGATGAGGCACCTTCCCATGTCTCACCTGGCCCCACAGCCACCACGAGGGGAGTGTGGGCTTCTTGGTGAGCACACACTCTAAATGGAAGTGGCCACTGACACCCTTAATGAGAGTATCTCAGTAGACAGCTGAGGGGTCCTGACATTCTTCCGGTGGGCGTGGGAGCTGACACATCCTGCACCTAATCCAAAGGCGCCTTGTCTGCATCCTGCGTGGACGCCACTGTGGTGGGCCCTGAGTGTGGTGAGGAGGGAGCTATAGTACTGAGGACCACCACCACTGAGGGAGGCTGCAGGGAGCCCTGCTGAACCCCCGGAAACAAGGAAGCTTTGAGCAGTAAAGGGCGTGTTCCCTGCCACCAAGCTTCTGGTGGCAGTCCAGGGATCAATTTTGAGTCTGCTGACCCAGGATCTGAGTTTATACCCTTGAGCTTTATGTTGTTGTTGTTGTCAGGTGCCATTGAGTCGGAAGCGACTCATAGCGATCCCATGCACAGCAGAACGAAACAATGTCCGATCCTGGGCCAACCCCACCACCGCTGCCACACTTGACACCATCAATGATGCCACCTGGCCAATCCATCTCGTTGGGGGTCTTCCTCTTTTTCTCTGACCCTCCAACTTACCCAGCATGACATCCTTCTCCAGCAACTGGTCCCTCTGGACAATATGTTCAAAGTATGAGAGATGGAGTCTCCCCATCTTGCTTGAGCTTTATACACAACCAGAAAAGAGATATGGAAGTTGGCCCCAAACACTGATTGCTTATTGAATAAGCCAAATAAAGTCACAAAGTTGGCACACTAATGCTCACATTTATTTGTGTGAGGACGTCAGACTCACCTTGTCAGAAATTCACTCATCCTGCCACCAGTACAAGCCTTGACTGCTATCGGCCAGTAATACACGGAAACAGACAAGAACAGAGCCAGCCGCAGCCTGCTCTGGTATAGGGCAGAGACTCTCCCATCCCCTTCATGCAGTTTAGAAAGGTAAGAATGTTTCTTGAGATTTCTTCCTCTTCTGAAAACCCTGGCTGTGTAGGCCCTTCAGACACAGTGCCGGCTGCTGCCCGGAGAGCTGGTCTCAGTTTGCTTCTGCCAGCAGGGAGTGACCTTCCTCCCTGGGGCCTGCTCTCTAACCATCTGTTACATTTCCCTTTTAAAAAGCCAATTAAGGTCATTAAGAGTTCTCACACTAGCAGTGAGTCAATTCCAACTCAGTAACTTTACAGATAAGAGTAGGACTGCTCCTCAGGGTTCCCGGGGCTGTAGATCTTTGTAGGAGCAGTCAGCCGCATCTTCCTTCCTTGGAACGACTAATGGGTTTGAACTGCCGACTTTGTGTGTTAGCAGCCCAGCGCTTAACCCACTGTGCTGAGGGCTCCTTGTTTAGAGAACCAGGAAGTACATTATTTTAACAAGAAACGTGTATCAAAACTGTTAAAATAGAAATTTGACAAACAAGTCGTGCTTTTCCCCTGACACCTCCGGTCTTTTTGCTACATCAGAATTCGGGGACCCTGGGAGCTCAGCTGTCCACACCGTCCCTGCTGCTTTCAGATCACCCTTCCCCACTCAGGGCTCCTGGAAGTCTTAGCAGTGGACACCTGGCCCCCTCTCCCCAGCTCCAGACACTCGTGCTGTCCCAGCTCATCCCTCAATACTGGGTGATACGGCTACCCAGAAAGGAGGCCCAGCCCCGGTCTCATTCCTTGACCTCTTCCCCTGTTCGTTCTGCTCAGTGTTGTGTCCCCAGCAGCTAGAACGATCCGGGGCAGAGCATCTATTCAGTTAATATTTGTTGAATGAATGCATTTCGGTGGGACACCTTCACAAAGTTACCCACAGATTGCAAATGCTAGACAGATGATGGATACAGTAGCTGATTTTGTCAACTAGAACCTGCTGCCCCTGCGTGGTCGCTGGTCGGGGACGCTAGGTCAGCACTCCTGAAGTGACTGCGGCTGCGCATACTCTCGAGATCCAGTTTCGAGGAACCGACCCGAGTCCCCTCCATGTCCCCTTGCCGCCGCAGAGGCTGTGATTGCCAGGACGCCCACCTGCCCCCGACGGCGCGACGCCCCTTTACGGCGGCTTAACTTCCAGGCTGGTTCACTACGATGCGCCAGTCAGCCGGTGGTCAGAGGCTGCGCCTTCCGACGTGCAGCACAGACCCCGCCCACCACATCAGGCCCCGCCTCCGTGGGTGAGGCCCCGCCTTCCGCCGCCAACCCGAGTGAGGCCTGTCCACCAGGCCCTCCCCGTTCCCTCCCGAGCCCGCCCCTTCAGAAATCAGCTGTGTGGCTGTCGATCCGCAGACCAGAGACTATCGTCTGTCGTTCCTCCCGAGGTCAGTCACTCCGGCGGTCCATCAGCCGCCGGCCCTCAGACAGCAGACGCTCCGGGGTTCGCCGTCACTAGCGCGGCCTCGATCCGGCCGCCGTGAACGCGCGCCGGGCGCTGCTGGGCCCTGGAAGCCCGAGCGGGAGGGACGGGGAGAGCAGAGCTGCGCACGCGCGGGAGGGTAGGGGTCGGGGCGAGGGGCGCCCGGCGGGGGCGGGGCCGGGCGTGCCCGCCGGGCGGCAGCTCCGCCCAGAAGGCGTTGGCGCGTCTCAAAGACGTCAGCGCACCCGAGGGTCCCCTGCGCGTGCTCGTTCGGCCCTGTACCGCTTCTGGGGTAAGCTGGGAGTTCCAGCTAGGAGCGGCGCGTGTGCGCCTGCGTGATCCGCCCCGCGCGCCCCGCCCCTGCCCTGTGTCCCTTTGGACCTCTGAAAACCAGGAAAGTTCGCTAGTCGCAGCCAGCCAATATGAGTAATCCGTCACTTTACTCCACAAACAACCGTGCCCCGAAGGAAAGCCCCGGCAGAAAAGACTGGCCTGTAACACATTATAGATTTCGTGGCTTCGAACAAGGCAGATCTTTTTATTTTATAATCTGGTGGTCAGAAAACCAAACTGAGTCTCGGGCTAAAATCCAGGTGACAGTGGGGTCGCTTCCTTCCGGAGGCTCCAGGGCGAATCCATTTCCTCCCCTTTCCCAGCTTCAGGAGCCTGACAACCTTTCTTTGCTCATGGCCCCGTAACCCATCATGGAAGTGCCTCACACTTCCTGATTCAGACCTTCCTGCCTTCCTTTTACAAGGACCCTCTCTCCTTCTCCATAATCCAGAATAATTTCCCTATTTTAAGAGTCCTGGTGTGTCGCTGTAAAATAAGCACTGGACTGTTAACTGTAAGGTCGGTGGTTCAAACCTACCGGCTGCTCTCCTCAGAAACCCTATACATGGTGGCTCTGAGTCAGAACTGACTCTGGGCCCCCAAAACAATAGGGAGCCCACACAAGAAGGGTGAGGTGGTCTGCTTACATAAAGATTTACAACGATGGAAACCCTAATCAGTAGTTCTCCCCTGTCCTAGAGGATCACTCTGTTGTTCGACTCATAGCAACCTTACAAACAACCGACTCTGAGTCAGTTCCGACTCATAGCAACCTTACAAACAACCGAACTAAACACTGCCGGCGCCTGAGCCTTCCTCACAATCATTGTTAAGCTTGGGCCCACTGCTGCCACCACTTTGCTAGGCCATCTCGTTGGGGGTCTTTCTCTTTTTTGCCAACCTGCCACTTTACCTAGCATGATGTCCTTCTCCATGACTGGTCCCTCTTGATAATATGTGTGAAGTATGAGAGACCAAGTCTGGCCATCCCAGCTTCTAAGGAGCATTCTGGCTGTACCTCTTCCAGCACAGATCTGTTGGTTCTTCTGGCAGTCCCTGGTACTTGCAGTATTCTCCAACACCATCAGTATCAGTTTTTTCACAGTCTTCCTATTCACTATCCAACTTTACATGCATCTAAACTACTGACAATACCATGGCTTGAATCAGGAGCACCTTAGTCCTCAAACTGGCATCTTTGCTCTTGAATAACGAAGTCATCATTGATTCTCAACTGCTGCTTCCGTGAGTGTTGAGAGTAGATCCTAGATCCAAGGTCACTATGAGGCAGAATCGATTCACCAGTTTTGGAAATCAGGATCTGAGGGATGTTTTTCTGCCCTCAACATCTAACATATGAGTCGGAACCGACTCCATGGCACATAACAACAACATCTAACATCGGAGTCCTGGTCTGGCTGTGTGGATTAATATGCTGGGCTACAAAGTTGGGTTGAACCACAAGGTCGGCGGTTCAAGCTCACCAGCCGCTCT
Organism: Chrysochloris asiatica; assembly: GCF_000296735.1. Taxonomy (NCBI): domain Eukaryota; kingdom Metazoa; phylum Chordata; class Mammalia; order Afrosoricida; family Chrysochloridae; genus Chrysochloris; species Chrysochloris asiatica. The sequence goes on from NW_006408957.1 coordinate 777,259, forward strand.
TGGGAAACCTTATGCAGGGTTTGCTATAAGTTGGAACCAATTTAACGGCAACAACATTTAACATCACTTTATAAAAAAATACACAAAGACTTCAAAAAGTAGATGGGAAAATGGAGTATGCAAATAATAGGATTTTTTCCCATGAACTTTTTGACGCCCTCTTGTGTCTGTATGTGTAGACAATGTGAGGGCATGTACAGCGTCAGCCAGTTTGTCTTGGGAGGGGGGCGCTCAGGGGCTTTCTATTGGGTTTCTGCTGCTTGGTCATTGCTTGGGCCCTTTCCTCCCGGCCACCCCCTCACCCCAATCCGATGGAAAACTCGAGTTTCTTTCTCTTCTGGTTAATTGGTTGGGGAGCGGTCCACTCACAGGCCCCTTTCCTCCCGGCCCCCCTCACCCCTAATCCGATGAAGAAATGGAGCTCTTTCTCTTCATTCTGATGCCCATCACCCTGCCGGCCAGGAGCTCACTGCTTGGGAGCACTCAGATGTGATCCCGCCCAGCAGCCAGTTTACCTTGAATCTGACAAGTCCACCCAACAGATAGGAGGCAGGGACCAAGCCCAGGTGGGGAGCTCAGAAGATTTGGGGCATTGGCTGAGGGAACTAAAACTGGCAGGAGCTTGGGGAGTCACCCACTTCACCACTGGGAATGAAACATGAATTTTTGGCCATGCCCCCCAGCGTAAAGGCTGAGTTCCCACCACTCTCTCTTCTGACTCTGCTGAGAAAATGCCTCTTGAGGTGCTGGGATCTGAGCAGGGAGAAGGCCCCTCTCCCCAAAGGAACAAAGAAGCAAGGCCTCAAACCTACTCCACTGGCCTACTTCCCCCTGCCACAGTCTGATCCTCCTCCTCCCTTGTCCTCCCCCTTCCCCCCACAGCGGCCAGACTCCTTCTGAGTGTCCTCGGAGCTCTCCACACAGACCAGCTGTAATGGGATGGGTCTATCTGGGCAAGAGTCCAACCTCAGATCCATCACAGGGCAAGTGAAGAGCGGCTTGTTGATGGACAGACGGAAGTCCCGCCCTCCCGCAGCCCCTTCCCATGTGTTGGTAGCTCTGCCCTTTCATCATTTGGGCCAAATTGTGAGTCCCATGGCCAGGCCAGCAGCTCTCCTCTACCTGTTGCAGTAAACACCCCTCTGCTGCCCCATGCCCCCATCCAGAGTCTGCTCTGACAGCCAGTTCTCAACCCAGAGGCCAGAGGGAAGTGTCAGCGGGTGCTAGAAATAAGACCGCGCTCCTGCTGCTCATCCCCTCCCCCTGCCACGGCTCCCTCCCTCCATCAGCGTCACGACCACCTCCTGGACCTGCTGCTGCCCCTGCTTTGTTTCCTCCATCACACCCACCACATTCTAAATACTATGCTGGAAGTGGTGTGCCCGTGGAGTCCGCTGCCACTCACAGCGACCCTGGATCGGGTTTCCGAGGCTATAAATCTTTACGGGAGCACCGGGTTCGCGCCCAGCTCATAGCTTACCGTGCTAACCCTTTTTAACTGCCCCCCTGCGGCAGAAGTGCCTGATGCCAGGCCTTTGCCCAGCTTTGCCCCTAGAAGACGAACTGCGTGTAGTAGGTGCTCAGTAAGCGTGTGGGGCTGGTCACACAATTCGATGCTTTCCCCAGCGGGCCGGCCGTCCTAGGTCCTGTTCGGCCCTTGAGGGTCTCTTGTGTGGGGGACATAGAGCCCCTGAGTGGCAGTGCTGGGCCAGGTGGAAAACGTGATGTCATAAATTTTCCAGTGGCACACACGGGTTAGAACCCGGTTCCACTGACAATGCTGCCAGCCATCGGAAGCGCTCTGGGAGGCCCTCCGGAAGGCGGCTCCGGGTTGGTGCCTGGGGATGGGAGGGTCAGTGGCGGCCGCGGAACCTTCCTTTTGGTTCCTGGTAGAAAATGGTGACTCAGCCTTCAGGCTGTTTCGTGCTCTGGAAAATTCCTGCTGCTGGGAGGGGGCCGGTGGAGGGAAGCTCCTAGGAACACCCCCAGCTAGGCTCCGGGCCAGCCCCACCCCGCCCACGCCGGCCCCCACCTTACTGGGCACGTGGTCGGTCCCCGTTTCTGGGAGGTAAAGTTGAAGTCTGGAGGGGTCCTTGTTTTGCTCCAGAGTTGAGCAGCACGTGGAGCCCCCCCCCCTCCCCGGGCAGCAGGTAAGCTTTAGGGCAGGGAGGGGGGACGGGCAGGCTCCTTCCAGAGACCCGGGGTGCCCGAGGCAGTTAGGGTCTGCAGGGCTGGGGGCCCAGGAGCAAAGACCCCGCCCCACCACCCCACCGTGGCAAGAAGGCGAGGCCAGAGCGTCGGCCGGGTCTGCGGCGGAACGGGTGGGGTCAGGTCGCTCAGCCGAGGGCGGACCCGAAAGTGGGCTGTGTGCCTGGGTGGGCTAAAGGTGCTTTTCTGGATCCTTCCATCCCCGCCACCCCCTGACCGACAGGGAGGCGCCCCGCAACCTGTCGGGTACCGAAAGCGCCGTCCCTGACTCTAAAGGCCGTGTTCCTGGCGCTTGGAACCTTCGCCAAGAGCCTGTCTGGCACGGGGTTTTTCTAGAAAATGTCCCTGTCGCTGGCCTTCAGCCGCCGGTCTGACTCACCGTGAAGACCATGCGGAGCCTCCGGCTGGCGCGGAGGGCCGTGGTTGCCCTGTCCGGCCGGAGCGGCCCCTGGCGGCCCCCAACCCACTCGGTTTCCGCGGGGGTGCGGTCCGGGGCGGGGCCTGGGCGCCCTGGATTCCACTGGGCTGCTTCACGTCCTGGAGGTGACTCGGGGTCTCTGTGAACGTTGTGGGCACTTCCCTGCCCCTGGTGCCCACCGCTGGCTGACGCCATCGCGCCTTTCTGAGCTCTAATAACTAGCCCCCCACTGGCCTTCTGCCCCCCTGGGGCCTCTGTGGTCCTTGTGGAATAGAGTCCGCCACAAACCTCTTCTTGCCCTGCAGAGTCCACCAGCTCGGCTGCTCCGAGCTCTGCTCTTGTGAGCTTGTGACTGGCAGCCATAACCCTCTGGGGGCAGGAGGGGGACACAGTGGGCTCTGTCTAGATCCGGATCTTAGATCTTAGCTGCTGGGGCAGGTCAGATCACCTGCAGAAGGTGCTGTAAGTATGTGGGTCACTGGGGACTCCCAGGGAGAAGTCACTGTGCAGTGTACCCACTCCCAGATCCCCCCCCCCCCGGGAAGATCAAACACGGAGCCCAACCACTGCCTTCCTGGAGCTCACCTCCGAACCCCTAGCCCAGGAAGACAGGGTGTTGTGAAGCACCCTTGAATTGGTTCTGACTTATAGCAACCCTGTATAGGGTTTCAGTGCGTGGCTGGTGGGTTTGAACCACTTACCAGTGGTAGGCAAGGAGCTCTGGTAGCGTTGTTGTTAAGTACCGTCAAGTCGGTTCCGACCCATAGCGACCCTGTACAGGGCTGGTAGCGTAGTGGTTACGAATTGGGCTGTGAACCACAAGGTCAGCAGTTTGAAACTACCAGCTGTTCTGCAGGAAAAAGATGAGGCTTTCTGGTCCTATAAAGATTAACAGCCTCGGAACCAAGTCCACGGCACTTAACAACCACCACCTGTGGTTAGCAGTCCAATGCTTACCCAACAGCGAGGGATTGTCATACCGTGAGGGGGTGTGGTTTTGCACTGAGCCCCTTGTTTGGAGAACCAAGGAGCAGGAATGGGCTCTGTTTGGGGTGTGGGGGGTGTCAGACTCTGTAGCCCCTAAGCTGCTGGGAGTGGTCCTGAACTGGGAATCCAGAGTTTTGGGGTGACCACGCCCTGGGCTCCTGGGAGGGTGTTGTTGGGGCGGAGCTGGTTCTGCTCACCGCTAGGGTGGGGGCCAGACAAGCTCGGGTTCCTCCCTAGGACAGCTGTGTGACTGGTGAGTTTTGGACACCTTGCCTCAGTTTCCTCAGCAGGCATGTGAAGTCCACAGTCAGTGTGGCCTCTGGGTCGGAGCCCCCACGTGGGGAAGATAGAAGGGCTGTGTGGAATTGGAATTGGAGGGACTGTGGAAAGGAGGGATATTGCAGCAGAGGGTTGTGGGTACAAACCTGGGGTGAAAAGGTGGATGTGGTGTGGGAGGTGAGTTTAGGTCTTGGGTTCTAGGGCTGGACCATCCGGCAGGGTCTTGGCCACTCCAGAAGGGAGGCCCCAAAGCTGTCTGTATAGCAGGGTACGCAGGAAGAGATTGTGGGGAGGGGAGGTAGGTGGCCATGGTGAGTGGTGGGCTCCACCGCCGCCCCCCACACCACTCTTGGGTTTGAGGGCTGCCTGGCTTGGATGCGTTTGTTCCCCTGGTGTGCCGAGTGCTGCTCATGAGCTGAGAGGGGGTCCTGGCTTAGGTGGGGCCTGGTGGGGGTGGGAGGACACGGGACAGGCTGCCCTTCCGAAGGGGCAAAGTCTCCCTGAGCGCTGGCAACAGCAGCCCACCCCAGGGCCATGCGCAGCCCTCAAGGTGACTGACGTAGCATGTGCTGGCTCCCCCTTTCAGTGCCTCTCTGTCCACGCCCCTCCTGCCTCACGGTTCCGGCTCCCAGGCAGGACCTGGGCTGCAAGGCTTGGCCTTGGAGCCACTTCCCAGACCTCGTGTCCACCTGCTGCGCTGGCATGTCCCTTCTGACCACTGGGTCCCCGTCCCCTGACCCAGCTCAGTTGTGCTCTGGGGTTCTAGGAAGTTGTGGAGCCTGCTCTCAGGCGCCCCCTCCCTGAGGCCTCTCCTGGGGCTGGATCCCCCTCCCAAGGCCTCTGTTCTGTGTTACAGCCCCAGTAGTTTAAGATTGAACAGGCTGTGTCTCCCTTACGGCCACATAGGGAACCTGCTGGTGGGGTGGGGGTGAGGACGAGATGGGGACAAGGAGGTGGGGTATCTGAGGGGATGTCGTGGGCCAGCCCTGGTGCCCTTTCTAAAGGGCAGCTCTGATGCAGTCCCTGTGCACTCCTCTCTTCTGGGGCCTTCCTACCTGCCTGACCCCCTCCTGGCTGGCCACCTTTCCCCGGAGCTCCTGGCTCCCCCAGCCAGAGGCCTCAGCAGGCCAGTGCTCTGAAACTCTGGGCTCCTAGCTTGTCCTTAGTGAAGCCCCAGGGCCTGTGACCTGCCCTGTCCTTTGCCCCTGGCCCTGGGTCCACACTCTTCTGGACTCTGCCTTGCCTGTTTCCTCCTGTCCAGAGCCTGTGACTGGTGCCCACAGGAGCCATCTGTCCACCCACTCACTGCCTCCAGCTGGTGAGCTCCCAGGGAGGGTGGTGGACACTGGATGACTGGTACACTCAGCGCACCCTCCCATTCCCAGAACCACAGGCTGGAGCAGGCAAGGCGACGTCCCCAGCTCAGTACTGACCCCTGGTGGGGCCTCTCAGAGCCTGCACCTGTTCCATCCTTGCTGGGCAAATGAGAGGCAGGCCTTTGGCAGAGAGAATCACACCCTGTGGGCGCTCTGTAGAGTGTGGTGGTCAGGGGGCACACAGGTGCTCGCCTTGGGAGGGCTGAGACAAACGCACCTCCAGTGCCTGGGGTCCTGTCCCACCTGAGGGCGCCACTGAGACGCCCCTCTCCCTCCCTTTCCCCAGAGCCCCTGTCCTGTGTTACCATGAACCTGGACATCCAGTGTGAGCAGCTGAGTGATGAGCGGTGGACAGAGCTCCTGCCCCAAATCCGGCAGGTGGAGGTGGTCAGGTAGGCTGCGGGGGGCTGGGCTCCCATACAGGAAGGACTAGCTGCTCCTTTGGTGCCCCTCATTCCCTGCAGGACTGGCTGCTGTTCCTCAGGGACAGAGGACATGTGCGCTGCCCTAGTCCTGAGCTTTCCGCTTAGAGTCTCTTTGGAAGTAGTTTCAGATGCACAGAGTCCCCGATACTCACATGGGGGATTTCAGGGAGGAGGGCAGCACTGGGCTGACCCATTTAGCCACAGAGTCACACAGTGTCTCCATTGTTTTAGGGGTCGCTAGGTCCCCAAGAGTGGCCGGGGATCATGTTGTCCTGGTTCCCCAGCCTGTAATGGCCTTTTTTCTTGTCCTTGTTTTGGGGGGGGCTGGCAGCTCTTGTATAAATGACCCCTGTTTGGTTTTGTCGGATGTTCCTCCTGGTCAGAATGAGGTCATGGACATGGGTGAGAACCCTCGGGGGCCATAGCACCCCATGCTGACAGCCCCTCCCTTTAGAGTGGTCGCCTGCATCTCCACGGTCACTCACTGTTCTTCCGGGTGGCTTCACTCCTGTCTCGGTTTCCTAGTGGCCCGTCCTGTGTCCTCTGACATACCCCCCCAAGCAGGTTTTGTGTCCATCTCTTTGGAGGTGTGATTTTCTCCTACAGGGAGGCCAGAGCCAACTTGGATTCAGATCTCTAACCAAAGTGTGGGAACCTCCGCACGTTTGGGCATCCCATTCGGTGGCTACGGCTCCCTTGGTTGGTGTCTTGGCCCTGGGGGCTGCCATGCGGCCTGGACACCTCCTGAGCCTCTGGCCGCATTGAGTGTGTCCCGTCCACAGGCTGGACGACTGTGGCCTCACCGAGGGCCGGTGCCAGGACATCAACTCTGCCCTCAAGGCCAACCTGTCCCTGACAGAGCTTGTCCTGGGCAACAACGAGCTGGGTGACACAGGCGTGCACCGGGTACTACAGGGCCTACAAGGCCCAGACGGCAAGATCCGCAAACTGAGGTGAGCGTGGGGCCAGCGGGCCCTTTGGTTACTGCCGCTGCGTGCCACCTCCTGGGGTGGGGGTGAGGGGGAGATTCCAGGACGGAAGGGGTGCAGTGGGGGCATGGCCAGGCGGAGGCCTGGAGCTCAGGGAGTAGGGGCTGGACGCTTGTGCTGCCGGCCTCCGGTGGGTCCCTGCTGACCCCACCCCTCCCCCAGCCTCCAGAACTGCTCACTGACTGCAGCCGGCTGCACGGAGCTACCCCGCGTGCTGCGCTCGCTGCCCACCCTGCGCGAGCTGCATCTCAGCGATAACCCCCTGGGCAATGAGGGGCTGCAGCTGCTCTGCGAGGGGCTCCGGGACCCCCAGTGCCGCCTCGAGAGGGTGCAGTGAGTGCTGGCCGCAAATGCTCGCCCTATGGGTCCCTGGCGCCCCAGAATCCATCTGAACCCGCCAGGGAGGCCCCTTCTCCCAGCTCCCAGAGTAGACAGCAGCCCCTCTCCCGCACGTTCTCCGCCCCCCAATCCTCCCACCCTGTGGGTGATCACCTCCTAATCCCCCCTCACCCCCGCCACAGTGCTCAGTCTGTCTGTCACCTGGGAGGACCAGGGCGGGGGGTGAGGCTGAGTCAGCTGTGACTCACCCACAGTTGGGGCAGCACCCTATGAGACCCGCGGGGAGGGCGGTGGGGCATCTCGGACAGGGCCAAGCTCACCCGTGCCCCCTCCTGGCAGGTTGGAGTTCTGTAACCTGAACGCCCAGGGCTGTGAGATGCTGGCAGGCGTCCTGCAGGCCCGGGCCAGCCTCAAGGAGTTGGTGCTGAGCAACAACGAACTGGGCCAGGCCGGCGTCCAAGCGCTGTGCCGAGGCCTACTGGCTGCTGCTGCTCCGCTGGAAATACTCAAGTAAGTGCCTGACCCTGGGGAGCAGGCAGCTGGTAATTCATCCTGAGCTCTGTGTCCCTTGGGGCCCCTTCCCTAAGGTCAATACCTTCAGTGCCCTGACTGATGGGGCCCACATGTGACTTTGCCCCTTCTTCGATGGGCATTACTTCCTAAAGCCTGCCCCCAGCCTGTGGCTGACAGTGCAGAAATTAACAAGAAAGGTCCCCAAGACTAAGGGATGGAGGGAGCAGGAGAGGAACTCTGGGAGGGAGACTAGCGTGCATTTCAGTGTATGGACAAAGTTTGTGTCCAGGAGAAGGACATCTGTCCCCAGCTGGGATGGAGCCACAGAGCAGGCCCTGGACAAGGGGGGAGTGGACGCCCGTGTCCTGTGTCTCCAGGCTGTCCAGTTGTGGTGTCACAGCGGCCAACTGCAAGGAGCTCTGCAGCATTGTGGCCACCAAGCACTGCCTGCGGGAACTGGACCTAGGGGACAACCAGCTGGGGGATGAGGGCTTGGCCACCCTGTGCCCTGGGCTGCTGAGCCCCAGCTCCAGGCTCCGGACCCTGTGGTGAGTCAGCGTCAGAGAGGCAGCCAGGGAGGGGCCGTGGTGGGGGGCCAGGTGGAGGCGCACCGTGGTAACTCTCACCCCTGCAGGATTTGGGAGTGTGGCTTCTCTGCCGAGGGGTGCAAGTCGCTGAGCGGGATCCTGCGGGCCAAGGAGAGCTTAAGGGAGCTCAGCTTGGCGGGCAACGAGCTGGGGGACCAGGGTGCAAAGCTGCTGTGTGAGGCCCTGCGGGAGCCGGCCTGCCGCCTGGAGTCTTTGTGGTGAGTGCAGGAAGCCTGCGTCCTGAGCCTGGCAACCAGGAGCCTGAGGCTTAGCTGGGGTGGGAGGGGTGCTGGCCCACCCTGGACCTCCGAGCTGTCCTCACAGGGTGAAGTCCTGCGGCCTCACGGATGCCTGCTGCCAGGACTTCAGCACGATGCTGGCCCAGAACAGGCGTCTCCAGGAGCTACAACTGAGCAACAACAAGCTGGGGGACTTGGGCGTACAGCTGCTCTGCCAGGGCCTGGGCCAGCCGGGGACCACGCTGCGGGCGCTCTGGTGGGTGTCTTCATGCCCTGCCGGGCCCCCCATGCTGCTCTGAGGTGACTTGTAGTTGCACAGCCCTAGTACTTTCCTTGGCGGAGGAGTGGTTGCTCACAGGCGTGGATGGCGCATGTCCGTGCCTCCTTTCTTGGCAACCTCCCTCTGGCACACATGCGACCTGCTCTGGGAATGCTGTGCTTCCCCCGTGGCCGGCTTTCTCTCACTAGCAGTTCCCTAAGAGAGGGCTGGGTAAGGCAGGTCTCCTCTAATTGTGTGCGGAATGGCTGCTTCTCTGTCCACTGGTTCTGGAGCTCTGTGCTCTTTGCCCTGATGTGGCTTTTTTCCTTTACTGAGCCAGACATCTGGTGAGTCTTAGAAGCAGGGTTTCTTCGCTGACTTTTCTCCTCCTCTCTGGAGCTGCCGGCACTTTCACTAGGTCTTACTCATTATTTTTTTCTCTCTCATTTTATTTCTTTGAGTGTTTGTTCTGACATCTTGGAGATCTTTTTAACTGCATCTTCCAACCTTCTTGCTCGCTGAGTCCGTCCTGTTCTGTGTAAGAGTAGCTTTTACTCCTTCCTGGTCTGTGATTGTCACTGGAGACTTGGATACCTGGTCATCCTTTGGCAGGGAAGGGTGCTAGGAAGCCCTGTGGCTTCCAGAGAGGAGCCCCCCCCCCCCCGCCCCAGGCTTGGGGGTATCATTCAGACTGCCAGGTGGTGAACAGGCGCTGGTCCTGGTCATGGTGTATATTTGACTTTGTTCAAAGCCTGGAGTGCATACTCTCCAAGGAGTGACCTTGCCTTCGCTCAGAGGGGACGAGTCACACGGGCTGTCAGGGACATGTCCTTTTACTCTAACTTGGAAGGACCTGGCAGTGTCCCTTCGCTGCCCAGTCTGAACTGGCTGGACCCCGGCAGCCCGGCAGCCCCACTGTTGGAACCCAGCAAGGCCGGGGGCTACTCCCCTTCTTGTCAGGGGTGGGTGCGGCCTCCAGTCTTCCCTGTCCTTTGGTCTTTCTCATGAACCTAGAAACTTTTGTCCATCTGCCATGTGCCCTCTGGCCACGCCCCTCCTAGCTAGACATCCCATTGGTGGCTGAGTTCCTAACCGCCCCGCTGGACTCCCAGCACGAGGTTGGTGGGAAGCACTTTCCAAGTCTGTTAGATCCTTGTGGTTGCTGAGACAGATCACAAGTCTGGGAGCTTTAGAGACATAGTTCAAGGTCAGAAGCCCAAAATCAAGGTGTTGACAGGGCCTCAGTCCCTCTTTACCTGTCCGTAGTTTCTAGTGGTTCCCTCACTGCTCTGTTTCCTGTCTGTACAGTATCTGTGTGGGTCAGGTTCTCTTCATGTAAGGTTTCTTCTGATTGGATTTATTTAGGGCCAGCCTTCTCATTTCAAGCTCCTGAACTGAACACATTCTCAAAGACCCTTCTTCATTCATTACAAGGTGACCCTGATGTCTCAGGGGCCATTACAGTCAGCCAACTACAATTCACTCTCTGGCCCTTGAAGACTCACGTCTATCCACTATGCAAAATAGATTCACCCCTTCCTTCCCAACATACCCCAGGTCTCAACCTACTAGAACTTTCAGTTCGAGCCCAGAATCTCGTCGTCTAGATGTTGGCTCAAAACGTCACCACCCACGTCAGTCATGAATGAGACTCTGTGAGACTAGAGAATAGGTCATCTGCTCCCAAAATACAGTGGTGGGCTTAAGAGAAGAGTTACAGACATTCCTATGCTGAATGGGATCATTCGCTAGTCCCAAGCACTTTCTAAATCAGTAGGTTTCAAGGCTTGGATGCTTTGTCCTCTGGGACCAAAGCTCTGGCCTTGGAGTGACCGCCCTTACTGAAGGTTAGCACAATTTGCAGTGTAGTTTTTTTTAGCCAGTTTCCTACTTGTAAAATTTGAGGAGTCTAATAGTCTTCAGTCATTCTGTTTCTGCTGTATAAACTTATCAAAACCTTGTGGGTCTCCTGGGGCGAGCCTGAGGAGTCATACCATCTGACAGGTGGCCTCTCGCAGGGTGACCTCGAGTTCCGGCAGCTGCTGTGTCCGTCACACACCTGATGACTTCAGCAGAGGTGTGCAGCCGCACGCTTGGCCATCTCTCCAGAGCAAGCTTTCTGGATCGTGAATCTCTGAATTTTAGCAGCATTTACCATCTCAACAAGCCATTCCCCGATCATCAAATGCAGGTTCCTAAGGAGCTCTGGTAGCGTAGTGGTTACAAATCGGGCTGCTAATCTATCGGTCAGCAGTTCGAAACTACCAACTGCTCCGCGGGAGAAAGATGATGAGGCTTTCTGCTCCCGTAAAGATTTACAGTCTAGGACACCCTGTGCAGGGTCACCATGAGTCGGAACCGACTCCACGGCACATTACCAACAATATCAGCTTAACAGTTCTTTTTCAATCTACCTTTTCTGTCTTGCTTTTAACTATATAAGCAGCTAGTTCGAGAAACCGTGCTGTACCTTCAGCACATTGTTTGGAAATGTCATCAACTATAAATAACCAAGTTCACTGCCAGTAACTTCTAGGCAGCTGTAGGGCTAAATTCAAGCTTTCTGCCACTTTATAACAAGGCTCACCTCTTCTTGTTCCGTATTTCCTCTAGAGCTAAGACCTTTAATGTTCTTATTATGACCACGTGGAATCCTGGTGTGGTGCTGTGGGCTAATGCGCTGGACTGCAAAGTCTGCTTGAACCACAAGGTTGCTGGTTCAAGCTCACCAGCCGCTCCTCGGAAACCCTAAAGGTCGAACGAACTGACTCAGTGGCACCAAATGACAACATACGTGCCCTCCCAACGGCGCAGGCTGTGTCTGCCATGCTTCTCGCTCCAGGCAGTCTAAGTTCATTCTCTCGTGGTCTAAAGCTCCGGCAGCTGCTACCAATTATCCACTCGGAAGCTCCTTCCACATCTAAGTGTGGGGGTCTGAGACCCTCTGGAATCCGTGCCCCCCTCACCAGCACTCCTTCCCCAGAAAGGCACGCTGGTGATAGACCTTTCTCTGGTGGTAGACCTCAGTCAGAGGAAACCCGGGCGCATCCAGGACACCTCATCTTGGGCAGGTGCCCAGCTAAGGAAAACTCTTGCCTTCCCCATCTTGGGTGGGATGTCAGTCGGTCCTGGGGGCAGCAGACTGTCTGCCCTGCATGGCCAGGGACACGCACACAAGGGACACTTGAATCCTATGTGTGGGTGGGAAGGGAGGCCCAGGACACTAAGCCAGCTCAGGGTAGAGACAGGCCTGTCTTGACCTTGACCTCTGACCTGCTCTCCTGCCTAGGCTGGGCGACTGTGAGGTGACAGACAGCGGCTGCACCACCCTCGCCTCGCTCTTGCTCTCCAATCACAGTCTGCGTGAGCTGGACCTCAGCAACAACTGCATGGGTGACCCAGGGGTCCTACAGCTGGCCGAGAGCATCCGGCAGCCGGGCTGTGCCCTGGAGCAGCTGATGTGAGTGTGTGTAGGGGGGACAATGGGCAGGAATGGGAGGGTGGGTGGCACCGAGGCCCCGGCCCACACCTGCCTTCTGTACAGCCTGTATGACATCTACATCAGCGAGGAGGTGGATGACCACCTGAAGGCCCTGGAGGACAGCAAGCCCACACTGAGGATCATCTCCTGAGGAGGAGCTTTGGCCTCGACCGCCCGCTGCTGCCAGCCACAGCGCTGTGCCTGGGTGCCCTTTGTCACTTTGTGGTCAGCTTAGGTCTGTGGGATCGATAACCTTAGAGACTGTATACTAATTAAAGCCTTTCTTAGCAGGAGCCCAGTCCTTCCTGTGGCCTCATGGGGCCCCGTAAAGCTTAGCGAGGTACTGTGTTGGGACAGCTGTGTCCCCTGCTCAGGTCTCAGGCCGGTGTGGTCACCATGGTCACTTTGGTCCTTAGCCCTTGGCTCCTGTAGACCACCCACCTGCCACAGGCTTTGACAGATTCCAGGCCTCAGCATGACCAGGTCCACCTGTGTCCTGTCAGGAGCCAGTGGTGGGCCTGCCTCCACCTGGGCATCCAGTGGGTGCCTCACGCTCCAGCTCAGCCTGTGGGTGGTGGGTGCACACGCTCCGGGGACAGTGTGTCTCTGATGCCCATGAAGGTGGCGCAGTGCCCTGACCTGGCCCATCCTGGGCAGAAGGCACCCTGCCACTCCAGGGGAGCCTGGGACTCGCCCTCAGTTCTCAGCATGCCCTTCCTGAGCCCTGCTCCTTAGAGTAAGGCAGATTCTTTGTCAGTACCAAGAACTCACTCGGGGGCTAGGGAGTGGCCATCTGACAGCCAGCACAGTGTCCAGCAGAGAGACCAATGCCCCCCCCCCCCCCCCGCTGATAGCAGTCCTCCCAGGGGCATGTCTGCAGGCAGGATCTGGACCACCGGGCACTGAGGGCCTCGGCCACTGCACAGCCTGTCACGGGGCAGCAGCCGCACTTCTGCAGGGGAACGTCATCGAGCCCGCTGAGCCCAGGGTGTCACGGGTGAGAGCCACAGGAAAGGAGCAAGACAGGCCGGGACAGCCAGGACACAGAGGCTGTGCTGTGCTGGGGCCATGGTGGGAGGAGACTGGGGTCTGTGTCCACTGGCCAGGAAGGGCAGCTTGACAGGTGTGGGAAGGGATTGTGTTCACCACCTTTCTGTCACAACAAGGGACCCCACCAGACCTGCTGACTGGGGGTGGGTGCAGGGCTTCATGGTGGTTCTTGTCTCGAGGGGTCCACCTTGAAGCTTGGGGATACCAGCTGTGAAGCTTGACTGTCCCCCAGGAACCCACCCCCCCCATGGTCCACAGCCCAGCCTCCACCACGGCTATCACAACCCATCACCCATGGAAACTGTAGAGCTGCCCACACTCCGTGCCCAGCTGCCCTAGGAGCAGAATCCGCTCCTCCCCTTGCCCTCTTGAAGGGGGATGGCAATTTAGCCTCTGGTCCTACCAGTGGCCCTGGCTGGATGTCCTGAGGTACTGGGCACAGACGTAATCACAGCCACTTTATTTGTTCTCTGCTCGTGGGGTAGCGGCTGTCCCACTCAGTCTGCTCGGATCCCCACGGTGCTGCCAGGGTCAGGGCCTCAGGACCAGCATGGCAGCGTCCAGGGCCCCCGATCAGTTGATGGGACGAGGACAGAGGAGTGGAGGCCCAGGAGCAGGGATGCAGGGGGGACGTGGGTTGGGTCCCACCAGCTGGCTCTCCGGAGTGTCAGGAACAGAGGACACAGACCTACACACGCGCACACACACCTGTGCACACAGTCCAAGCTCCAGGTGGGGGGCCTCCCTCCCTGCACCTCTGAGTGCTGATCCATCCGCTGGGAGAGAAAGGACTGGCGCCCTGGGGCAGTCAGTTCGGAGCTTCCTCCTCCTCCTCCCTGTTGTCCGGCCCCTGCGAGTGTCCATCTCCGTTGCTGACAGTGCTGTCCTTGTCCTCCTGGCTCTCCTGCTTCTGCCTCCGGATCTCTTTGTATCGCAGAGTGATGTCCCTGGATGGTGGGGAGGGCAGTGTCACATAGAAGACAAAGGCTCCTCCGTCGTCGGCACTAGGGGAGGGGAGGGCGCTGGAGTATGGGGGACAGTGGAGAGGAGAATCGGCCCGCTGGCTGGCGCTCACCTCAGGAAGAAGCGCCACACTGTCCAGGTGAGCGCCAGCACGGAGCCCAGCGTCCAGCACTGGGAGATGTAGAAGGGCAGCGACAGGGTGAGCGTGTGCGGGTCGTACTTTACCACGATCAGCAGCTCCGTGACGGTGATGGCGGCCACCAACCAAGCCTGCTGGCCCAGCTTCTTGTGAAACCTCCTGCGGGGGGGCGGGAATGGTGGGATCCCGGGTTGAACCACACGCCCACGGTCTGGAGGGGGTGTGCGCCCAGACCCCCACTCACGGGTCATCCATGAAGTCGTAGATCTCGCGCATAGCCACGCCACCGACGTTCACGAAGAAGACGAGCCGGAGGAGGACCAGGCAGTGCTCTGGGGGCATCCATAGCACAAACTTCAGGTAGAACGTGTTCAGTTCTGCCAATAGAAACTGGGGGCGGGCCTCGGTGAGGCGGGGCGGGGCGGTGGGCGGGGCTGCGCACAGCACAGGGTGGGGTGGGGCGGAACAGGCGGGGCCTCACCACCAGGATGATGCCGCACACGGCCAGCCAGCGGCGCAGGCTGGAGGCGGGTTTCCACTCGAAGCGGACCCAGCTGTAGGGTGTGAACTGAAAGGCGATTCTCTTCATCTTGCCCCTGGAGACGGAGGGGCACCTATGAGGCACCCCCGACTCTGGGCAGAGCACATGTCTTCCTCCCACCTCTGCCGGTCTGACCCCCAGCCCCATGAACACGACTTGGGCGGGGTGGAGACTGGGCCTCAGTTTCCAACCTTGTCCCACTGAGGTCGGGAGGGGGCACCCCAAAACGTACTTGTAGGTCGGAATATTCCACAGGCCCTGCCACTTGTAGGTCTTCAGGGACAGCCACTCAAGGGTCTTCATGCCGCAGTAGATGCCCAGCCCATTGCAGACAAGCACATCCATGATCCACTGAGGGCGGCGGAGGGGGCCGGGGGAAGGGGCATGAAGTCTCATGCTGCTCCGCCTGACTGAGACCCCCAGAAAGCATGCCCTGCCCCTCCACCCCTTAGGTACCGACCAGGCCGCTGACCTACCGCACAGGTGGGGTGTGGGGGAGATACCCCAGTGCGGGCGGCGGCCTCCGCAGCCCCGCATGCGCAGTCCCGGGATACCTACGTGGTCCCACCAGCATTCGCTGAAGTTGGGCAGCTGGTGCTCCAGGCTGTATTCCAGAAACTCGAACATGACGCTGACAATCATGCACATCCACCAGTCCCGGATCATCAGGGTCTAGGGGTGCAGGAGGGCCCCGACAGCTCAGGCGAAACCCCCCAACCCCAAGGGCACAGGCGGTGAACCCCCCCACCCCCCGGGGAGCCAGTGTACCTTCAGGTACCAGCCGAGGAAATGTGCGGGAACAAAGCCGTCCAGCTTGTCCTGGGGGCAACAGTGTACCCTGTGAGTCCCCCACCTCACCCCACCCCACCGCCATAACCCTGGGTCTGCGGGCAGGGGCAGCCCCCGCTTCTCACCCAGACGTTGTGAAAGGGGTCAGTCTCGTTGTCTGAGTCGTAGATGAGGCAGTTCCCTCCATAGTCCCTCTCGGGCAGTGGGACCCCCAGCTTGGGGTCGATGTACTTGAGAAACTGCCGGCCATCATGGACTGTCTGGAGAGGGGCACAGCCTTGCTCCATCAGAGCACTGCCATGTCGGTGTAAAGGTCCTATGGCAGTGACCCTAAATCTGGGGTCAAATGGCAGCCCTGCTCCGCCCACCCACCCACCCACCCCATACATCACCACCCCAGCCCCTGGAGAGCCCCTACATGTGGCCCTGGGGCCCACCCACCCACCCACCCCATACATCACCACCCCAGCCCCTGGAGAGCCCCTACATGTGGCCCTGGGGGGCTCTTAGCTCTTGGGGAGGAGAGACAGACTCAGACCCATGGAGTAACCTGCACCCTACTTTTCAAGTGCACAAATGTGACCACATTCGAGTCTGAAATAAACCTGGTCACACCAAAGTGAGCTGAAACCCTAAAGGAATACATCTAATGGCATTAGACGGGAAAAGAAAATGAACACAGTGATGCACCAGGTAAATAAATCTCCAAACACTTGGAAACGACACAGTACATTTCTAAATAATTCATGGGTCCCTGAAGTGTTTGCAAAAGAAACCTGAAAACATTTTGAACTCAACACCAACAACAACACAGGAAAATTTCAGTGCCATAGCTAACACATTCCTCCCAGGAAATTTATAGCAGGAAATGTATACATTAAAAAAGAGAAAAGTCTCCAATTAATCATGTAAGTGTACACCTTAAAAAACTAGAAAGCATGCGGAAGAGCGGGAGCTGACCGAAAATGAGACCGCTAGTCTGGCCTGGTGGCGCAGAGGGGCAAAGTGTGAAGAGAACTGAGGACGCTTGTAATCCGTTAGTTCAATGGACCGGGTTGCCACTATCAACTGGTCTAAAAAGGGATGACATTTGATGATCCTGGAAAAAGCGGGAGAAAAGGTGGAACAAACCCCAAAATTATAAAAAATAAAGCCCAGGCTTACTAATAAGAAAGACATTGGAGGGCCCTGAGACTACGGCCCTTGGCCACTCTTCAGGTCTGCTAGTAAACTTTTCCTTGTGGCCCAATTTCAGCCACGCTTCAGTAAGTCTGAATTCTATCTTTGGAGAGATAGAAATCAAAATTACAAAGAGATACCACCTCACCTCTACTCTGTTGCTGTGAAGTGCCGTCGAGTCAGTTCTGACCCATAGCGACCCTGTATAGGGTTTCTGAGGAGCAGCTGGTGAGCTTGAACCGCCGATCTTGCAGTTCAAACGGTTTTACAGTCTGGCGCATTTAACCCACAGCGCCACCCCAGGACTCCTCCTAGAATGGTATTAACACCAATGTTCACGGAAGCACTTTTCACAATAGACCAAACAACCAAAATGTCCATCAAGGACAGAGTAAGAACATGTAGTCCACCCTGACAGTGGCCTAGTACTCAGCCAGCAAGAGAAAGGAGGTCCTGATGTACGGCACTACACGACCGAACTCTGGAACCAACACGCAGAGTGAAATCAGTGTGTGCTAGGACCTCACACACATGAATAAGGACATGTGTAGAAAGCAGAGATTAGTAGAAAGAAGGGAAAGCGGGTTAGGACAGTCAATACGTCACTGTTGTCCCGTTGGTGATCATCTGCTGTCAACCCCCATCTCCAAGATGGACACCAGGCAGGATGCCATCTACAGGGTGAGGGTGTAGCTTAAAGCCAATCCTTTCTGAGATACAAGAGAGACTAAATAAGCACGCAGAGATCAGAGGGGCCTCATACAGCCAAGAAAGATGAGTCAGAGCCCAGAGCACCCTTTGGACCTGGACAGAGAAACCCCAGGACCCAGAAGACGACTGATGACAAAGACCCTCCCTAGAGCCAACAAAGACAGAAAGCCTTCCCTGCAGTGCTGAGCTGACTTCTGAGGAGCAGCCTGGCTGTATTGCCTTCCAACAGAAAGCTGCGGCTTTCTGCTCCAGTAAAGATTTACAGCCTTGGAAACCCTGTACGGGGTTGCTGTGGGTTGGAACTGACATGACAGCACTTAACACCAGCAGCAACAACATGGGCAAAATACTGAGTGATTCAGGAAACATCAAAGGAAGACAGGAGGAGTAAACAGAGTCACTGTACCAAAAAGAAGTGGTCAATAGTCAATTAGTTCTAGAGGTACCACGTGACCACGAACCAGTGATACTGTAAGAAGAACAACAAGCACCACTGGTTGTTGTTGTTGTTGTTAGGGGCCATCGAGTCAGTACCGACCCATAGAAACCTTATGCACAGCAGAACGAAACACTGCCCGATCCTGAGCCAGCCTCACTACTGTTGCCACGCTTGAGTCCATCGATGCTGCCACTTGGCCAATCCATCTCGTTGGGGCTCTTCCTCTTTTTTTCTGACCCTCCACCTTACCAAACATGATGTCCTTCTCCAGGGACTGGCCCTTCCCGACAATATATCCAAAGTATGAGAGACGAAGTTTGGCCATCTTGGCCTCCAAGGAGCACTCTGGCTGCACTTCTTCCAAAATGGATCTATTGGTTCTTTTGGCAGTCCATGGCACTTTTAGTATTCTCCAACACCACAACTCAAAGGCATCAATTCTTCTATGGTCTTCCTTATTCACTGTCCAGCTTTCGCATGCATATGAGGTGATTGAAAATACCATGGCTTGGGTCAGGCACACCTTAGTCCTCAAGCCGACATCTTTGCTCTTCAACACTGGAGGCAGTAGCAAAGCACAAGGCTCCAGGAACTGATGGAATCCAAACTGAAATCTTTCAACCAACTGATGCAGCACTG
Source organism: Chrysochloris asiatica (assembly GCF_000296735.1). Classification (NCBI taxonomy): domain Eukaryota; kingdom Metazoa; phylum Chordata; class Mammalia; order Afrosoricida; family Chrysochloridae; genus Chrysochloris; species Chrysochloris asiatica. The sequence continues at coordinate 795,809 of NW_006408957.1, forward strand.
GAGGCACTCATCTAGGCAAGAAATCTGGAAGACGGCTATCTGGCCAACTGGTGAACGAGTTCCTTATTTGTACCAATTCCAAAGAAAAGTGACTTAACAGAATGCAGAAATCAGCTAACAATATCCTTGATATCACATGCAAGTAAAATTTAGCAAAAGGTCATTGAAAATCAGATAATTTAAAATCAGTTGCAATCGTACATCAACAGCGAGCTGCCAGAAATTCAAGCTGGATTTAGAACAATGAGGGATAACATAGTTGGTGTCAGATGGATCCTGGCTAAATCCGTGGAATACCAGAAAGATGTTTATCTGTGCTTTACTGACTTTGCAAAGGCATGCCACTGTGTGGATCAAACAAACCATAGATAGCATTGTGACCAATAGGTAGTCCAGAACACTTCATTGTTCTCAGGAGGAACCTGTACAAAGATCAAGAGGCAGTCATTTGAACTGAACAAGGGGATACTGAATGGTTTAAAATCAGGAAAGGTGTGCACTAAGGTTGTATTCTTTCACCATACTTATTCAATCTGTCTGTTGAACAAATAATCTAAGAAGCTGGATTATATGAAGAAGAACATAGCATCAGGACTGGAGAAAGGCTCATTAACAACCTGCGATATGCAGATGATACAACCTTGCTTGCTGAAAGTAAAACCAGAAGAGCACAGACTGTCAGTTTAAGGACTAAGGTGCCCCTGGCTCAAGTCATGGTATTTTCATGCTTATGAGGTGAAAGTTGGATAATGAATAAGGAAGATGGTAGAAGAATTGGGAAAAGAACAGTCAGAATTTTCCTTAGAAGTGAAGATAGTGTTAAGAGGGTCAGCCAAAAAGAGGAAGACCCCCAATGAGATGGACTGTCCACTGTGGCAGCAGCCGTGCGCTCCAGCAGGATAACTGGGAGGCTGGTGTAGGAGCCCACAGGGTATCTTCTATTACTCACAGTGAATGGAACAGATGCTACGGCACCTAACAACAACAACAACAACAACAACAAGCTAAACAGATGAGAGGACAGCTACAGAAACCCAACAGTAAGAAACCAAGCAATGTGACTGCAGAAGAGGCAAAAGGCTTGAACAGACACGTCACACAAGACAACATACACATGACAAACACACAAAAGTTGCTGTATCTAACTAGCCACTGCTGGTGTGCTGTGGAAGATTCCACTCTGACCCGACATCACTATACACCTATCTGAATGGCTAGAATACAAACACTCTGACTAATCCAAGTGCTTACAAGCGTGTACAGCAACTGAAACACACATGCACCACTGCTGAGCCGCAAACTGCTCCCGTCACTTTGGGAAAGAGGGCGGCGATGTCTTAGAGCACATGCAATATATGCTGAGCCATCCCACTGTGGAGTGTGGACCCCGGAGAAGTCAACTGTGAGTGCTTGCAAACTCCTGTAGAGATCTCAGGGCAGAGTCAGAGTGCCATGGTGACAATGAAAAACAAGCCACACACTGGCCAAGTCTAGAGATTCTGAACGAGGAAGGGCTCTAACTGGAAGGCCCGTCTGTCAGGGGTAGGCCCTTGTGGCATAGTAGATTGCTTACTAAGTCTCTTCCAGGAGCTCTGGCAGCGTAGTGAACCACAAGGTCAGCAGTTCGAAGCTACCAGCTGTTCCATGGGAGAAAGATGAGGCTTTCTACTCCCGTAAAGATTTACAGCCTCGGAAACCCTGTACAGGTTCGCTATGAGTCAGAACCGACTCCGCGGCACATAACCATCACCAACAACCTAAAATTAGTCTTGGTGTGGAGCTAATGTGTCAGACCACAAAGTCCTTTGAAGCAAGGTCAGTGGTTCAAGCTCACCAGCTGCTCCTTGGGAATCCTATACAGGGTCGCTGTGGGTCGGAATTGACTAGATGGCACTTAACAACAAGTCCGAGTCTTTGTAACTCCCACCGGACGCCTTTTCCCTGAAGGGAGGAGGTGGGGGACGATGCTGATAGGATGGTATGGCTCAGTTGTGAATCACTGTGAACAGGGTTAACTGTGATTATAAAAACCTGGAACCTTAATGGGAGTAAAAAAAGAGTCCCTCTCAGAGCTGCTACGGGGGACTCTCACAGCCAACAAGGAAGAAGAGCCACGTCGACCGAGACGACAACAGAGGAACAGTAAGAACAGAACCAAGAGTCCGAGCCCCAGACAGACAGACAGACAGACAGGGTGGTGAGTCTCCCAGCCACAGACCTCGCTTGTGGAGTGAGGGACCTCCAAGCGCTCATGGAGTTCCAGATGAGAACTTTCGGGCTGAGGCTGACAGCGGTGTACCCTCTGGGCACTGATGGGCTGGGCTAACAGAGCTTTGTAACACTGCCCAGGAGGACAGAGAGGAGGCTGTATCCCGGCACGTGAACATCTCTGCTCCTTCACAGGTAGCATCCCTAATCAACGCCCTAGCTAGGAGGATGTAGGAGTTCACGTGGCCACGGCACTGGATTCTAGAACCGAGCCGAGAGCCAGAGTGCTGGGGGAGGAAAGGCTGCCGTCAGAATTGGTGAAGGTTGTAGAGCGGAGGCATGTCTGACTTCAGCTTTGGGCTCCTCATTCCCCGCCGTGGTGGCTGTCGGCTCATTGCATGAAGCAGATAGCAGGGTGTGTTAATGAGAGACTAATCCAAGGTCACGAAGAGCCAGCACCCTCCGGCCCATTCCAGGCAGAGAGTAAGATGGGGAGATGGACACGGGAAGCTACAATTGGTCAACCACACAACGACACGAGTGCCTGACCTGGGGCAGCTAAGCTGACCATGCAGAGCCCCCGTCCTGGGCCAGAGGGACTGCCCACTTGCTCAGATCTAGTCAAGTGCAGCCGACAGGAGAGTGTCTCTGTGGTTCTCCGTCTCCAGGGACCTGGGCTCTGCTCCAACCTAGCAGGCTCATTTTCCCACAGCGGGCCCTCTGCCCATCTTCCTGGGGTCCAGCCTGGCTGCTGACCAGCTCTGGCAGAGCTGGGTGTTTACGCATCTGTCACACACCACTTAGTCGACCAGAGAAGCCGCTTACCTGGAAGAGTATGAAGATGAGGAACAGCTCGTAGACCACGCTCACACAGAGCCAGAACCGCCAGTAAGCTGCAAAGACAACGAGGACCCATCAGGGAGTGAGCCTCCTAGAGGACAGGGCTCTTCTGTGTCCCGTGGGAAAACCAGTGTTCAGAGTCGAGGTCCATCACCGAGGCCATGGCAATGTGGGCCCCACGTTACTGGGACTGAACCGGGCTGTATTAGTCTTCTCAATGGCTGGTTTTAGAAGCAGATGGCCCGGCCTTTCCTGAGGAACCGGTGGGTGGACGCGAAGCTCCAGCCTCCAAGCACTGAACACTAGGGACTCTGGTGCTGGTGGGGTGCCGTGGAGTCGGTTCCGACTCATAGTGACCCTGTGTAGCGCTTTGGCAGCTGTAAATCTTTACGGGAGCAGAAAGCCTCATCGTTCTCCTGTGGAGACACCTGGTAGTTTTGAACTGCTGACCTTGAGGTCAGCACCCGGACTCCTAACCACTCCCAGAGCTCTTTCCTGTGCTCTAGCCCCGTAGGCGGTACTTCCTCTGGATATCTGTCTTCCATTTTCTCCCACCCAGTCCTCCCACCTTCTCCTCTATTCAGACACAGGGTGGGGGGCAGCCCTGGCAGCAGACACCCGGCTGTTTCAGGGGCGAGGCTGTGGGTTTCCGATGGACACGCCACGCCACGTTCACATCTCCCATGGTTCCACTGTGCTGCACTGTGCCACGACTGTTAACGTCTCTGGTCTAGAGTTGATAAACATAACCAGAACAAACCAATCTGGTCACCGTGACCTGAGAGGACACTGACTCTCGGACAGATGTGTCAGGGCACCAAGGCCTTGTCCCTGTGTCCTGTCTCAGCCACCTGCCTTCCTCACTCAGACGAAGGGCACAGGGTGTGGAAGTGACAGCAGTTCCTGCTAAGGTGCTGCCTGCCCATGACCTACGGTGTCCACCTCCAAGGTGCTCACAGGAGTGTAGAGACCTGGGCTGGGAGGCCCAGCCACCCGCTCTGCGGAAATCCTGAGGTGAGGAGTCACTCTTGGATCCATCACCTGCAGGCCTGGCTTCAGGGGGCCCAGAGAGAGTGGCCAGGCTGCAGGTGGCACCCTTGGCTCTGTGTCTGCATGAGGTGTGTGGTCTGTACTATCTGGGGGCTGAGGCGAGTCTTCCGGAAGGTTTACTACAGCTGTTCTGGTACCAGAGACAGACAGCCAAACTACAAACTACTTCTTCATGTTCCCAATGTTCTCAGCAGCAGCCCGAGGTGAGTATTGGCTGCTTTGTCCCAAGAGCTGGCTGCACAGCCTGAGAATGGGGGCACTTCTGAGAGGGCCTGGGGCTCAGGGGTGGAAACCCTTGGACCCACTAGGGCCAGTGTCTAGCTACCACCCACTACTTCCCATCACTGACCTCTAAACCACAGGGCAATAGCCGAGTCCTCATCACGTCCCCTAACTCCAGCTGGGCCTCTCACCTGCTGCCCACTTTCCTGTGCCCACTACTAGCGGGAGCCGCTCCCCCATCTCCAGTGCTACCCCACTCATCCTACAAAGCCAGCACACACAGGCTCCTGATAGCTGCCTCCGTGGGTTTCCAAACACAGCCCCCTTCCCAGCGAGTACCGCTAAGGCCCCTGGGCTTGGGGAGCTGAGAGGAGGGGTCACGGGAGGCCAGCAGAGCCCCCCCAGTGTTCCCCTCCATGGCTCTATACGGCACAGCCTGCATTCACTCGGAGCAACCGGAGTCACTCAGGAATCCGAACTGGGGCAGAGCTGAACTCAGACCACACACACAGCTCCCAGAGGCCCCGTCCAGGGTGGTGCCCACCCAGGGGCAGCTGCTTCCCTTCTGGACGTGCTTGCATTAACGTGTCACCAGATGTGCCCACAGCCCGATTCATTGTTGGAAATCAGAACGTGGGGGGCGCTGCACTGAGACCCTCGCTGCATATGCCCTGAGGTGGGGTAATGCCACCTGTCCTACAGTAAACACACACCTCTACTGAGACAGAGAAGACACATTTAAACACCTCTAAGTTGTCAACTTCAGGAAAACCCACCCACCGTCCTGCAGCCACACTGAGTTCTCCTGGAGGTCAGGCTGGAGCCTGGGGTGGGGGAGTCCAGGAGGTAGGATCTGGGGGTCCTGGGCAATGCCCATTGCACGTCAGGTCTGAGGCCTATGGCCCCGGGGCAGAGGGGGCAGGTTGTGCCCAGATGTTTGCTAGAACTTGCTGAGGGAGCTGGAGTGAACAGGTGGGAGCTGGTGTGGTGGATCTACAGGGGGATCCCCAAGTTGGACCTGGGTGTGACCTACAAGGACCTGGGAGGTGACCTGCTCCAGATCGGGGGGTGGGGGGGGGGGGGGGAGAAAGTGCTGGAGACCCCTCACCTACTGTTAGATCTGGGGGGGACGGCCCTGGAGACCCCTCGCCTGCTCTGTTAGATCTGGGGGGTGACGGTCCTGGAGACCCCTCGCCTGCTCTGTTAGATCTGGGGGGGATGGCCCTCAAGACCCCTCGCCTGCTCTGTTAGATCTGGGGGGGGGATGGCCCTGGAGACCCCTCGCCTGCTGTTAGATCTGGTGGGGACGGTCCTGGAGACCCCTTGCCTGCTCTGTTAGATCTGGGAGGGGGGAGGACGGTCCTGGAGACCCCTCCCCAGCTGCCCTGAGAGGGGCTGGAAAGAGGAAGAAGGACACACACTGTACCACAGACACAGCGACGTCACAGGACAGACGGCCGCGCAGCAAAGGAGAAAGATGGCAGGTTACCTGGGTGAGGTCTGGAAAATGGCCCGTCTTTAGCTTGGGTGACTCCAAAACATAAGAAAACCAAAATACTGGCCACAATACCTCTGCAAACAAAGAACAGACACCCCTCAGTGTGCATCAGTGGGCCTGTTCCCCTCGGGCAGGGCAGGGCCCTCCGAGGACCCCAGGCCAGACTCAGCCTCCCAGCACCTTGCTCCAGAGCAGCCTCAAAGGCACCGTGGCGGGGGGATTGGAGGGCCTGGGCCTCGTCCCACTGGACACTCAGGTCAGAAGGAAATCAGGGGCCACCCCATTGGCATGACAGAGCACGATTCTAGTGATAACACGCCTCCCGAGTCGGCAGGGCCTCGGGGCTTCAGTAATTTCTGGGCAGTGTGTTCCCACCTCCACAGAGTCCTTCTAAGGGAGTCCAGGCTGTAGGGGCACCTTCCTAACACCTTGTATTGCCAACCTTCAGGGTCTCCAGCTGCTCCCATCACACCCTGCGCCAGGTCACTATGGTGACAGCTGTCCTCATGCCTCACCACAGCACACTGCCATAGCCCGCCTGGACACCCACCTGAGCACAGTAAAGGCTGGCGGGCAGCGGCCAGGTGGCATTGTGGCCTTGTGCCTACAGCTTCACTAGTGCTGACATGGCAGATGCACGAGGCTCCCCACCACAGGAAACTGAGGGGGCATGCTCCGTGCCCACCGCTCATTCCCTCCACCTTTCTGGGGGTGGAGTTCCTCAGAGAACAATTAAGTTGGCCAAGCAGCACCCCTCTGTAATTACCACGTGGCCGGGTTGGTGTCCTCGAAGCCTCTTAGCAGCCTGCTCTTGTGACTGCCCCCTCTATCCCTGGCTCTCGTAGAGTAGGGGCCACCTGCCTGCCACAAACTTCTGAGGGAGGTCAATGCCAGGTGGCTCACAGTGGCCAGCAAGTCCTCTCCAGGAAAACATTAATTACAAGTAAACTAAAGCAGAAGAGTCTAGGCCTACCGGCCCCCATTGCTCCTCCAACATCGTCCGTTTCTGGTATGTGTGTCACACTACCTGCCACTACTATGCCGCTGTCTCCCAGTCCTACAGGGTCACCACGAGGAGTCAGAGCTGACCCCACAGCAGTGAGTGTGGTTTCCATAACTAAAATGGTCATTTCCTTAACTTGCCTTGAATTCACTGTCTTCGCTCTAAGCCACACTCAGTCTTGACATTGTCTGTCCTTCCCCTGATGTGGCCTGGCTGTTTGAGAAGACATTCAGGGGGTGCATTTCCTGCCCCAGCCCCTGAGTCAGTCACATGTCCAGGGAGGCAAATGCAGAGACCAAAGTCTAGTGGCATGTGTGCTCACGGCTACTGGGGTGTCGCGGCTGCTTTGTTGTTTCAGAGGAAAAGCGCATGGAGACACTGGTGTGTACAGGAACCCCTCCACATACGTATTTCCACCTGGAACGATTGTATGGGCATTAAGGTAAGCACAACTCCATGCCAACTCTGAGATGCTGGCTCCCACCCTCCACTTACTACAGCGGCTACAGGACTCTGAACTGTACTGTACTTCTGTTGTACGAAGGGTCAAGCACGAGGTTGTTAACGGAAATGGTGGCAGTTTGAACACACCTAGTGAGGGGACTATAGGCCGTCAGATCCTCTTGTCCGTGTCTGTAATCCATCCTGGAGGCGGCTTCCCCAAGAGATTGTATAAAATGTGCATACAGTTTACTCTTTGTGCTATGAAGTTGCCCTCCCACCCCAGACCCTGGAAAGCCCGGATCCTTTGACTATGCCTCTGGAATGGTGTAAGGCTGGAAGCATACAGCATGCAATCTTTTCACACTGGTTTCTTACCCAGGGTGTTGCTGTTAAGTGCTGTTGAGTGGATTCTGACCCATAGTGATCCTGTATAGGGTTTCCAAGGAGCAGCTGGTGAGCTTGAACTGCCCACCGTGTGGTTCAAACTGACTTTGCAGTCCCGCGCATTAACCCACAGTGCCACACCAAGACTCCCTTAGCAACATGCAGTTACGATTCAGAGCATACAAGCGTTTAATGCACCCTACTTTCAGAGACCCCTTAGAAGAAAGGGCCAGCAATCTATTTCCCCAAAATTCACCAGTGACAAATCTATGAAGCCCAGCTCTCCTCAGACACCTGGCAGCTAGCGTGCCCTTTGGTGACTAGATAGTGTGTTTCTATTGAATCGCTAGTAACATCACAATGTTTCTAAGTATCCATTCTTGATTGATGGATCTTGATTGTTTCTAGCTTCTGGAAGGACACGTGGCCGGGCTCCATTGCCATGTCTCTGTCATATCGATGACTTTTCTTGCAATACGCAAGTTCAACTATTCATTTGTTGACAAAATATCCTTTTTCCACTGACTGCCTTTGCTCCAAAGACCAGTGGATGATATGTTGAGTCCATTTTTGAGTCCTGGTGTAGGATAAGCACTTGATCACAAGGTCGGTGGTTCAAACTCACCAGCCACTTGTCGGAAACCTTACACACACGCGGCCCCCCCACCGGGAGAGCGCAGTGGTTCCACAGATAAACACTGGACTGGGAGCCACAAGGCCACCAACTGCTTTGAGTATGAAGACGAGGCTTTCTGCCCCTGGAAACCCTATGTAGGGTCTCTACAAGTCAGACACGGTTCGATGGCAGTAACACCAAGAGCAGCAATGTGGGGTTCCACTGACTAGGTCTCTTATTGTTCCGTCCCGGGCGGTCTTGATCTGGAAACCTTACAGTACATCCCCTCCAACTTCATCTTCAGTACTGTTAAGCTAGTGACTTAAAACACACCTTAAAATGCGAGTTTTAATTTACTAAGTTTGTTAAGGAAATCACCTGGGCAGTACAGAGTCATGTTGTTGTTAGGTGCCATCAAGGTGATTTTGACTGTAGCGACTTTATGTCCAACAGAATGAGACATTGCCTGGTCCGGCCCTAACCTCACAATTGTGGCTAGAGTCCTTCATTGCTGCCACCATATCAATCCATCTCGTTGGTGATCTTCCTTTTATTCGCTCACCCTCTACTTTACCAAGCATAATCTCCGTCTCCAGGCACTGGTCCCTCCTGACTGAAGTGTGAGAGATAAAGTCTGGCCATCTGGGCTTCTAAGGAGCATTCTGGGTGTACTTCTTCCAACATAGATTCATGTGTTCTTTTGGCAGTCCATGTGTTAGTTAATATTCTTCACTAACACAATAACTCAAATGTACCAATTTTACGATTTTCCTTATTCATCATCCAACATTCACATGAATATGAGATTACTGAAAATACCATGGCTTAGGCCAGGTGCACCTTAGTCCTCAAGCTGACATCTTTGCTCTTCAACACTTTAACAAGTTCCTGTGCAGCAGATTTGCCTGATGCAATACGTCGTCTGATCTCTTGACTGCTGCTTCCATGAGTGTTGATACTTGATCCAAGAAGAATGAAGTCCTTGACAACTTCAATCTTTTCTCCACTGATAACAACGTTGTTTATTTGTCCAGTGGTGAGGATTTTT